>NC_084991.1:7221040-7337473 GCF_963691925.1 Scomber scombrus
ATTTTTGGATCAACTCTTCTTTTGGGTTGCTAGCCAAACATTGATGACACAACACAACATTTGGATGCAATATTTTGCAGCAGCAGAAGAGTTTAGGGTTGAATCTTCAATAAAACGTGATTTTCAATAACTGATTTCCTCATCTGTGTCGTGTTCACCGCAGGTTCATGAAAACTCCGGACGAGATAATGAACGGGCAGACGGACCGGCTGGAGCACCTGGAGTCCGACACAGACGAACAAATCTACATCAAAGAGGAATGCTGAGAAACTCTGGGAAAGCGAGTGTTTGAACTACTACTACTACTACTACAGCCGCTGATGCCTTTCAGAAGCAGCTTGAACAATCGTTATGGAACCCGGACAAGTAACGTCAGACCCGAACAGACACATGAAATCTGATCTCTAAAGATTGCCTTAGGATACTTTCCTGTAGTAAAAAAACCCCATAAAAAGTTCAACAGTTGTTCTGATTTTCGTGAGATACAGAGCTAAAAGGACTTTTTGAAGTGCTCCCTTTTTTGTTTCTGAATGAACTGAAAAAGAAAGCCAATCACTTTGTGCTTATGTCACTTTTCTGATCTTATTTTATTTTTCTTCTCCTCACGTACATTATATGGAACTTTTGTTGTTTGTAAAAAAAAAAAAAAATAAGTTGGGTGTGTCCGTGTGTGACAGGAATGTTTTCACCATGGAATAAACATTTTTGATCAAACTGTACATTCTCAGTCTGAACATTAATCACATTTTTTTTGTCCAGTATTTCTTGTCTCTTCTGGGGTGAAGAAAGTGAGTGAAATACATAAAATATCCACATGATGGCACTACTGGACAACTTTTGATAGGAGAGGACACGCAGAGGATGTTTGAGGTTCACTAAACTGTGAACATCCTCCCAATTACAGCCTCATTAAAGGAGAAAATGTGCTTACAGATCATGAGAGGTGGTAGAAGATGGAAATAGGTAGCATAGTTTTGTGAATTTATAGCTTTTGGTGTGAATGTTGGTGTCTTGGTGGGAAATAATCACTGCTAAATTAAATTATTCAAATGCAATAGTAGTAATTTGTTGTTTTAGTGTTTGATTTTTCATGACCAAAATGAGTGATTTAAAAAAAATATATATATATTTAGTTTGAATGTATGACAACTCCTTGTTTTGCTGCTTGTCCTCATCTCAATAATAAGATACTTATTGATTATCTTTTTTATATTCATTTGGAGGCGATAAAAGCATTGCCTCTCTTTTCGGGTGGGTCGCAACAAAATTCAAATCAAATCTGAAGAATGTAACCTAAATTTGACGTCCACTGATAATTGTAATCCGATTACTGTGACACGTTACCAGCAGAGCAGCGGCAGCAGCGACGGTGCGCTGTGCGCTCTCGGAGTCTCCATAAAAGTTAGTGCGCGCAGAACGGAGCTGTCATACTGAGAGGAGACACGGCGGAGCAGAAGCTGGAGGCAGAAGTGATTGATTTGGATCATCCTCACTTTTGAGAAATGAAGATAATCATTTAGAAGTGTGTGATCTGATTCTCTGAGGGACTGTCAGCCACGAGAGACGCACCATCAGGACGCATGTACACCATAACACCCGCCCGAGTCTTATAGGCTGCTGGTCGGTTCTGGACTATCGGAATAAAAAGACAGAGGAGGTTTGGATCCAGGACAGTTTCGGCTTTGCTGCGGATGAGATGCCCAAACTGATGCGCTAGAAGACGAATAATCCTGTCTGATTCTCATAAAGCTGTTTCATTTCATCCGGAAAGCCACCACCACTCCCGTTTTTTTCTTCTTCTTCGCCAATCCAGGACGCAAATGTCTCCACATCACAGACACACCACTGGATTGTAGCAGCGGCCCCACCGATGGTTTAAAAGGGCGTTAAGGTGCGGGAAGGGAGTGGGACAATTACAGGTAAGAGCCATTCAAACATCCCCCGACAGTCTTTTTCTGCCCTCTTTCGTGGGCTGTTGAGAGTTGTTTCAACCGCCGGTGAGTGCGCACGATCAGGTGCAGAGACCTCACCAGCCACTGCAAAGTGTTTGATTTGTTGACCATCAGCCCCGCATCAATATCTAATCAAGACCCAAATAATAACTGCAATAACGAGTACAGGCCTGCTTTAACTGTCAGTCACCCGCCCTGCTCCTACAAGAGAGAAATGCCAAACAAAAATATTCATTTATGCGTTCTGTTCATCTGTAATTTATTCTGGAAAATCTGACTTTTCTCACAGGAGGGGAGGAAAAAACACCTGAGACTATTTCCCCTGCTTTCACTGTGGTCTGATTTGCATTGCAACTGTTTTCTTGCAGTGCCATTTTCTGATGTGCTCACAGTGCAGTGAGGCTTCAACTGAACTTGATTCCACTGTATGCTCATCTTTAGAAAACTTGATCTATAAACCAGTAATATTTCATACGACTTTTTTACCCCAGTATGTGCAAAGTTGTGAAATTCTCCCTGGGTTGTATTTGCCACTTAAAATGAAGCTATATTCAAACTGATCTGAGGTGATTATAAGCGTGATGAGTGGAGTTCTCCCAAGTGTCACCTCCTTTGATGGAGCATTATAATGAAGCTGAGCAGAGGGAGATCAGACTGTGTTAACAGTGTGCAGTCACTAACAATAAGACAAGTTATTTATTGGGAATCTTGTCATGGTTACTCCTGCTAGGTGACCTTATTATCTTGGTGGAAACTCCAAAGTCAATACATTCATATTTTCATGCAGCTTACATTATGTGTTGGGTTAGGTGTGGCAGGATGATCACCACTATAAATAATGTCAGTATATCTACCAGAACTGCTGTTTGGAAATGAGCTAATTTTAATATTGATTTACTGATTGGACCTCCTGCACGGAGTCGGGCTGTCAGCTCACCTGAAGCAAATAATCGAGTGAGCCGTCTGATGATGAAATGCAGTGACACAGTGTGGCAGGAGCTTCAGATTGGGCTGATTCAGACACTTCCACCTCCATCTCACAGCACTGGGAAAAAAAAAAAACAGATGAACACCAAGAAATTACTGAAGATGGACGAGATGTAGCCTGGAACTTACACGTACACTGTAGTTTATTTCCTACCTTTTGAAAGGTGGAGCACTCTGACGTCCAAAGTCTGTGTCTGAACTTAAATGGAAAAAACTACAAATGAAAATGTCAGTAATGTTCAGCAGGTAATATAGCTACATACAGCAGCATTTTCTATTAGTAACAGAGCATGTTATGACAGATTTTCTCCTTTAGCTCTTATTGTAACGTTCCCCTGACATTTAGTCAAACATCACATACATAGAAAAAACTGTGGTTGCTTGCCTATAATCTAACTCTGCATTAACTCTGCATTGTTTGTCAAATTCAATTTCCAATCACTGCGGCCCACTTCATAATTGTATCTCTACTCTACAGGCCCCTTGGTAAAAATATTTCTTGGAACAAATCTAGTTGCTTTTTTTTTTTAGACCATGAGGAACAATGTTAATGCTTCAACTCCTAAAATACTTCATGCTGGTATAAATAAATGTGCACAATTTGCTTGTCTAATCAAAAAAATGTTAATTAAAGTATTATTGTCTCTCAGCATAGAGCACAGGGATGCAACAAATCACAATGACGTCATCTGGCAACTTCTAGCATCCAGTAGCTGTTTATTCCTCTAACAGAGCTGGCAGTCCCCAGTTAGCTGAAGGCATTAGCAGCTCCTCCACCGTGAATGATCAGGTTTAAAGCTCTGGGGCCGACCACCTCAGGTCACGCTGGTCCTCCTCCAGCTGGGCGACCTGGTGCCGAGTGTCTGGCCAGCGCCAGCAGATCAGCCAATGTCACCTTTTTTTGGCGGGTCATGTGACCCCGTCCTCACGCTGCCTCGCCATTGATCCAAGAGATGACACCCAGGCTTCATGGTCGGCTGCTCCTCGCCAACCAGGCCGACTTAGTTCAGCCTCTGAACAGCTGTGATATTCAACACAGTGGCAATGGGGGGGGTCTTTGCTTTGAATTAGTCTGTTTTTGTGGGTGCCCAGGGGCTTTTTATGAGTATTTCTCTTTGGAAATTCGCTGAGTGCTTTAAAAAGTTCAGGACAGTTAGGAATACTTCAGGAAAAACAACAACACAGTCCTCATTAGTAAATGTAGAGATGTGTTTACCTCTAGATAGCAGTTTATTACCTTTGGATAGGTTGGTCATAAAACTTCATAAACTGGGAAAGCTACACTTGAAATGCCCATAGCTATATCTTAAAAGTTAAGATGACAGCCTGTAATGATATGGTATAAGGGGAGCTGGGAAGATACCCACTGTGCTGCAGTTAAAAAGAGAATTATTGGCTTCTGGGGTAAGCTTCTAGAAAGTAGAGAAACTAAACTCATAATGTGCAACTATAAACTTCACTTATATAGCTCCTGTTTATACGCTTGAGCATGAATTTTGCAGATTAAACAATATAGATGACTGTGGTTTGCCTCGGCTGGCTGCTGGTGACCTTCAAAAGATCAGATTGAAGGTTGGAAGATCAGTTCATGGAGATGTGGTGAGGAAAGCTGCCTGTGTACTGTATAGGTATATTATCAATATTGTTCAATATGAACAATGGATGACGATATCTTTATGAAAGCAGTCGCTCATAGTGATGAACCCGTGAAGATTTATCACCTGACCTGACAGCTTTTTGGTCTTATAAAGGCAGAAACATTTCTAAAATTTTTTTTAAAAATGCTAGCAGCAAAGTGCTAAATAGCAAAAAAGCAACAAAAAAAAAGACTGAAAAGGACAGTGAACGTTGGACTTATTTGTCAGGAGTCCAGAAAAATGAATGCTAATGTTGTTCTACCGTATGTGTAAAATAAGCAAATGTTTGCTAACCAGTTCACTAGATCCACTTAAAAGATGTTAACTTGTCAGTTATATTCACAGCTTGTTTCTGCTGCCCCCAAGTGGCAGAAAATATGTTATTGCAGCTTTAAACAGGAGCTTAAATAACAGACAGGCTCAGAATCATTTCAACTGTTCATCTATGTTTAAAATTATTTTGTTAAATTTTGTAAATAAGATGCCTTTTAGGTGACTGTTCTACTGTTGCAATTTATGTTGCACATATTTCTTGATGGATGTCATTGTCTTCTTACTATGTTACATATGGTTGGCACAACACACCATGTAACCATCATCTTGAGCCTTTAAAATCTGAATCAAATTAACGAGATATACAACACCATGAAGAGTGTTGTAGAATAGAAAATAGAAGAATAGAAAATAAATTATTAAAAAGCTTCTTCTTATGATTAGATTTTTCCTTGCTGACAGTTTGTCAGGGATTTAATTTAAATGCTCCTTTCACTATTTTTCATATTTTGCTGCTGCAGGCTCTCTGTCGCCACCACCTTTGACTTTCTCTTCCCACATTTCTGTAAACACATTGTGACCTGGAGGTTGATGGTTCAAATCCTATCATGTAGTGGTAGAATTAGACTGAAATACTGACAAAATGATCATGTTGCAAATATGTGACTGACTATTGCAGTTGCAGAAATATATAAGATGTAAATAATAAAAGTATGGCCGACTGTGTCGACAAAATTTGTTTCGTTTTTTTTCATTAGTTGGTGCGTTGGGCAGGATCATCAGCAGGAGAGAACAATCAGGATCCATCTTGAGCAGTCAGCATTAATAAAAAATGTAGCAGCCTATCTGAAAATGAGCTCACATTGAGATTTTCTCGCTACACTGGTTCGATTCACAGTTCGCACACCATGCTTAGTGTTTATTATGTTGTGCAGGCACACAGTTTTAAAATGCAAATGGTAGAAACAATAGATCACAGATCTTGTTATCTTCTGTTGCCACTTTCAAATATCTGGTGCTTAGTTTAAAACCTAGTTCTGATCGTTCATATAGTTTGAAACCCTTTTGCTAGATGAGAGCAATGATATTGTACTGGATTGGGTGCCTGATTTTGAATGTCTTTCTTTCTATGATATCTGCTCCTGGCAGTTACGGTGTGGTTAATGTAGAGATTAAGGTTAATTAGAAGAGACATAATTAGGAGTGTGTGACAGGACCTCACCTACTGTACAGTCTACCACATAAAAGTCAGACACCTTTCAAGCACCCGTTCCTTTAGTTTTTTCACCTTGCTACATGAAGGGCACACAAGGGTGTTCTCACCTCCCCAGATACAGAAATGACATTGGTGTGGTGGCTAAAACATCCAAAAGAAGGTTGAGGAATTTGGAATATTTCATTAACCTTTTCATTGATCCAGTGACCCTTTTCAGCAACTATCTCGCCTACAAAGCAAAGATCGTTTAGCTTTACAACAAGCAGTAAAATGGTGAAAAAAACAGAAATGACTTTAAATTGCTCTAACAGGAGTTACATGTTTCGTGTTGCAGCTGTGAACAGCAGGACAGTGTAAGTTAATGTAGAGTACAGCGCTGCTCTGTCTCCTCAAATTAAACCTTTATGTTTTAAAAGGCTAGCACAGGTTTTGAGGGTCTATATTTTATTCCTTCTTTTGCTGTCCTAGAATCCTCCTCTGTTGGGAAGGACCTGTTCTGGTAGTTTCATGCCATCCTCCCCCTCATCCAAAAGTCCTCCAGTTGACTGTGATCCTGTTTCATGCAGAGGGAGAAAACGAGGACGAAAGAAGGGGGGAGAGACAGAAGAAGAGTGAGAGAAAACAGAGATCCGCTGGTCTGTGTCCAGGTTTTTCCCCCCGTGTGTGGCCGTTTTATCTCTTCGGCGACGTCTTAGTGATGCTCCATGTGTGGCCCAGTGGCTTATAAACATGTGCCCGTCACGCAGGATAACTCTAGCCTCCGAAAGCCTCCCAACAAACACGACAACACACATTTTGGACAGCGGAAACATCTTTCTTTCCCTCTCTCTCTTCTCTTCCACCCCTCCGTTTCATTTCGATGGCTTCGACGGTTCGTGCAAAGCTGTGGGCCTACAGTACTTTCATGATGTGAGCCAGACCCATCTGGGACTCAATATCCTGTTTACCAGCTCTCAGCACTCTGAAAAACCACAACAATACTGAGCTGAGGCACAAGTTCAGAACTCATTACAGTTTGTTCAGGTCACGGCCAAGGTCGAAGTCTTCTCCATCTCTGTTTCTCTGTCACATCGTTTTCTGAAAGCAGACTTTGGCCGTTGCTTCGCTCTTCTTTTTTCCAATCTTTACATTTTTTCGTGTCATGTTTTTCTCCTGGCAAACACATCTGATGCAGTTATGCTCAGAGGTCCACTAGATAATTGACTGAGCTCAAGGAAAAGCGAGTTTGTTGAAACAGCTAGATTGATTTGTAATGTTATTAGAGCAAGAAAACTATCTGATGTCGTAGATTTGTTTCTATCCGTAGTTTACCCAGACCCAGTCATTGTACCTTTAACACATCTTTTGCCTTGCAAGCCTCTTCCTCAGTAAGTGATGTATTCTTTCAAAATGCCTTTCAACAATACTCTTTTATATTGTTGCAACTTTTTATTTTATTTTAGTATGACATAATATTCTGGTGTCATCTATTGTATTTATTCTGACTCTGATCATTAGTCTGCTTCTTTATCAAATTAGACAGCATGTATCTAGACTGAGAAGAATAGAGCAAGGGAATAAAAAAGACTAGATGGGTAGAACATAATAGACACTGCCAGTTTGAGGTTACTGTGACACAACACAAAAGACACTTGAGAAGTCACCTTAGAATGCCTGAACAAATTGTTGCTAACTAGCCGCAGGCTTATGTAGAGAAGACAATGATGTTAACATAAGCGTGGTTATCCTAGCTTCTACTACATAGGCTTATCCATGGTTAGTGCATTACCTGCAGTAGATTTGGGCATACTCCAAGTTTGAAGAAGCAGGCACAGAAGCTATGCAATGTAGAAGAAGCCAGCAGCTAAATTAATTTTAGCAACCTAAAAAAAGGCCCACCTAAAAAACATCAACAGCTGATCTGCGGTGTAATACAGTGTGCGGCATGTGTAGGAATATGAAAGTTCTACTTGAGTCATTGTCGATATTTTGACTCCTTTCAAATGGTTGGTGAGGGCTGTCACTCATCTGCCAACCAACCAAAATCTCATTCTAGATGAGTTGTAGCACTGGGAGAAGAGATGATGTGGTGATGTATTTCTCCCCTGAGAGAATGTCAGTAAATTGATTGAGTGGCTTGAAGGCTTTGATGATGGAGTCCATGAGATTAAGTGAGAAGGACATGGATGTCAGTCAACATTTTGAACGTGCCAGTTTGCGGCGCTTTGCTTCAGAATTTGCTGCATCATTTTTTGTTTTGACCCCCAATAAATTAGTAAAAGGCCTTGGTCCTAGTTGAGGTCTAATTGGAAAAGGCTTAACAGCAATACTTATTGTAGGCTCAATCAAGTTTATTATGCACTCATTACTCATTGAACTTGATAACTTACCGCAGTTAGAAAGCGTTCCAGTAGACAAAGGTCTTGCTGCCCTTTTCTCAGGTCCTTTTTATCTGCTCTCCAAGACTCGTTCTGTGCATTGCCCTTTGTGTCAGAGTGCGTCGGTCTTGGCTAGATTGAGATTATGCATGAAACAATTTAGCTATTGCCAGTCCAATGTTCTGCTTGCAGCTACAATATTGGCTGCGTTGTCCGTTGTTATTGCTGACGGTTTGATCTGATCCAGTTGGCAGTCAATCAGGGCCTCCTCAAGTGCGTCAGCCACGTTTTCTGCTGTTCGTTCCTCTGGGAAGAAGATTGCTTGGAGGCACTTTGATACCTTTGATATCTTCCATTCTTTGTTGATGAAAAGAACCGTTAGCAACATATACAGTGTCATATCAATACTTGACCGTCATCAGAGCAAAGTAGTTGCCAGCCAAGATCAAAACTTGTTGTTTCTTAGTCTATTGTACATCTCAGGCATGGGTACTTGAGAAAAATACTTCTGACCTGGTGCATCATACTGACGGTCGAGTGTCTCGAGCAGTGATTTAAAAGATGGTTTTTCCACTGTATTGAAAGACACCATCTCTTTAAAAATGAATGTGACCGCCTGAGTGAACTCCTAGCACCGTCTCGTTTGTATTTCTAGCCCTTGGTATAGCGAGCCCTCCTTCTATGAAAAGTTGTGTTGAAGTTGGCCCAGAAGACTCTCCCCCTTTCACTGTGGGGCCCACCTGTGCAGCAATGGAAGCATGGTATTTTCACAGGTGGGATTTCAAATTAGATGTATCACCACCTTTTGCCTTGACTTTTTTCACGCAGTGGTTACACATTGTCTTATTTTCGCCTCACCTCTTCTGTCGGTTTTGAATACAAAATGTTGCCACATTGGCACAGTTTTCATTTTTCGTTGACCCCAACTCTGTCCCATCTTGTCATCCTCTTGGTGGAAGGAACACAAACAACATTGGCATTGAGTGTATCTTGTAGATATATGCTATGAATTGACAAATGCTAAAGTATCAGCTAAAGGGATTAATTACGTTACAGTTTGAAAGCATTAAGTGTGTTGTGTAATATGAATGCACCCAAGATGACAGGGGAAAAGTACTGAAGACAGTTGACCTTTTGTAAGACATGGTTATCACGTTGCAGAAGTAACCCTTAAAGTCAGAACAGAGCGTCTATCAGTAATGATGATAAGGAAGTAGTTATCTCTGAAGGTAAAGAAGATATGAAACAAAAGGGGGGCTACCGCTCTGTAGCCATAGATACAGAATGTCTTGTGATTCTGTAGTTTCAGAGATGGGAACTATCACACTACACCGGACGTTGCTTAAGGGGGTCATATGGAAGTCACATATCCTGGAATGTGAGAAGGTGGAGGATGGAGTCAGATCAACAGCCAATAGGGAGAAGACAACACCTCACACATTGCATAAACATTCTGTATTGTATATAAGTCTGGGTCAGAGAAAGCATAGTCAGTCAGACTTCGTGAACTGACACACTCTGTTGTTCATCAGGGATAGGAAGATCTCGACCCAGAGCTCTGTATGCTTTATTCATTTACTGCTATATAAAATAGCGTATTGAGACCAAATATCTTCTCCTATTGCTTTATTAAACGAACGCGTGGACTCAGCCCACATATAGTATAAGATTAGCAAGTAAAGAGAGCTCAAGTCCAACAATCTGCAGAGTTACTGTGAGTGACATGTTATAATGGCGGCGCTGCTCTCCACAGGTTGGACTTTGGTTGGACCATCCAGCTGGTCAGCTGGTAGCCAAGCAGCTGATGAATGAGTCTGTGATTGTGAAACATGAATGAGACAGCGGACGCCAATCAGCAAATGCCAGTGCTCTGCCTGAACTAACACCATACTGCATTTACACGTCCAAATCAAAGGCAAGGTATTGTTTCAATTCCAGCTGCTTTTGAAGTACATTTTTTGCTCTGTGTGTGAGTTTTTGTGGTTCTACATGCTGCATACATTACACACAGAGAAAAAGGGCACTATTTAAAAATGCTGCAAAGTAAAAAGTTCACTAGGTTAAAAGAATAGTTATAACACAGAGCTGAACACCTCCAATATGGCTATTACAGTGCCAAGTTAACCTCTGTGTACTGATGACTTTTACTGCAATACAGACAAAGCAAGCGTTTCTGTGTATTTTAGTCCTTGAATGGAGTATGTTTGTGATCGTGTTGCACCTGTCTGCCTGTTGTAAATCAGAAACAGGAAATCAGGAAACAGGCTTTGATGTACAGATATGAATTGCTTCAGAAAGAATTTGTTTCTTTCATTAGACATGGACATAAATTATAAATATTTCTTTCAATTCAATCTGCACTCACCTATCTACTTCCACATACATATGAGGAGTCTTTCTGAACACAGATTGGTATCCTCCCTATGTATGTACTCATCTTTATTTATGACAATGCTTAAATATTCATTTCGGTGAATGTTGGTTATGTGGAAAACACACAGTGTCTTGTGTGTGTGTGTGTTTCCCTCCGGCGGAGTTTCATCCCCTGCACACACTCGCGCTGAGCTGCATGCTTCGTTTGGCTCACTCTGCGCCCCCGGGCTATTTAACCCGGGGCTGTAACCTAAAGACCTGATACTGGCAGCCTGTGGCTTTCAATCTGACCGCTCTCCCCCACTTATCTGGCAAATAAGCCGTTTTAATTGCTTACACACAGAGCCCTATCAGGCCATGTAGCGAGCATGGAGATAAGGGTTACACAGAGTCAGGCATTAGTAACAGGATGAGAGGACCGCAGAAAAACAGAGCTGCGGGGTCCCGAGAGGAGGGAAGAGTCAGGAAATAGCTATAGCCATCCTATTAATTTCAAACTCACAGAGCCGTTCAACCCAGCTTACTGTAGGGCTCAGGAGACGGCTGTTGTTCACCTAAATCAAAGCAAATTTGACTTATCTCTTCAAGATGATGGTGTGCAGTGTCCTGACACTACAAGTGAGAAGACTGAGGGGAAGAAATTATTGTAAAAAGAGTAAAAAATGTGTAGGCTATTGAGCAAAATGACCTTGAAGATCTCTGCTTTTTTTGATCCATTCAAGCACTTAAAAAGAAAAAATGTGGAGCGTTTGCTGTTAATTCAGAATCTTAATTAGCCCAGCTGCCCGGATTTGTCATGCTGGTCATCAGCGCAGAAATACTGGCATCTTACAGGCGCTGACAGAACACACTCGCAATACTGCAAGGACACAGAACATCACAAATAAATGGAGATGCTTCAAATTTTTCCTACTCGTCGTCACTTCAAATTAGACCACATGGGTAATTTAAAAGGGAGTTTTTTACATTTCAAAGCTTTATGCTGGCATTTTGGTGATTTTTTAGCCAACACCCGGTTGTTTGTTGGCTCCGGCGACCTTCCTTCCAAAGGAATCGAGATTGTTGAAGTTACTGTGTATTGTTTTGACCCTGCGCGCCCCGCATGAAGAGTTAGTCAACACAGCGGCTGGGTAAATGTCAGCTATACTAGGCTTCTAATGAGACTAGAAACTAAGGAGAGGGCTGACACCATCATAGGCTCTGTGCTGAGGGCTCATTTACATTCTAGCAGGCGACAGCTGGAGATATGAGGGGAGAGAGGAGGAATGGAAACAGAGAGAGAGAGAGAGAGAGAGAAAGAGAGAGAGAGAGAGAGAGAGAGAGAGAGAGAGAGAGAGAGAGAGAGAGAGAGAGAGAGAGAGAGAGAGAGAGCTGTGAAAACATGTTAGATTTAGGTCTGCAAACATTTCACAAAGGCAGAAATGATGTCATCGGTTGAGTTGAGACTCAGTGGGTGGAGCTGTGGATTCATTTGCTTTTTTAGTTGAAGCTT
The DNA here is from genome assembly GCF_963691925.1 of Scomber scombrus. NCBI lineage: Eukaryota > Metazoa > Chordata > Actinopteri > Scombriformes > Scombridae > Scomber > Scomber scombrus. Next base: position 7,233,328 of record NC_084991.1, read on the forward strand.
GAAATTATATTAACAATAGAAACAAGTGCAATGTGACAGCTGTTGCTTATAATGATAAACCCACAGAGAATTATCACTGAACTCATCAGTATCCCACAGCTACAGTATATGACAAGTTGTAGTGTCTTTAAGCTTGTTGTTTTGGATTGGCCTGCAACTTTCTAGCAGCAAAAAGTAACAGTTTTCTTTGAAAAAGTTATGACAAACCCACTGAATGCTACCTGGCCAGCACCAAACAACAGACAAAGATAGCAACTAGCGAGTGAACATAAAGGCTAAGTGCTAGTTAAAGCTAAAAAGCCAGATATTTCTCTCAGGAGATGGTGGAGCCCAGAAGAGAAGTAAAAGGAATATCGGATTTATATTCTTGTTGCGCTGTTTCTGCTTACTGTGAAAGTACAATAACATAATTATGAACCTCATCATGTCTATATATGGACTTATCATATGATACATGGACATGACCTTGATCATTTTTTTTACCTCAATATTGCCACACTTCACATTAGCAGCTAAGAGGCTATTCATATCACATTGGCTAAGCAAGTAGTGTCCTCCATTCCTCACTGTGTACGTCCTGAGTGGAGACTGCAGAAGCAAGCAGCGCTGCTTATATGGAATTAAAGGTAAGTAACTCTATCACGGTCCATAATGGCAGTCTGTGTTTTTACAGAAGTGTAGCACCCACTCTCCAATCCTACCCCCGACCCCCATTGCATTATTATGTTATTATACTATCATTATATCAGTGGTATAAAATGATCTTTAAATGACAATAATGTCTTTTATAACGATTATTTTTGAGACAATATATCGTCCAACAAAAGCAGTTATCATGACAGGCCTAATCACTACTATTACATAGAGAGGACTGAGTGTCACAATTTACTTGATAGACTCTTCCCCACCAAATGATTTGCCAAACATGAAGCATTTCTTTTTAGTACTCTGTTGATTAGTCACATGCAGGTGATGCTTCTCTTTCCTTCACTCACAAACCCAACTATGTGTATCTGAGCTATTCAGGTGGGGCGAACAGCAGCAGAGAAGCAAAGAGTACTGAAAAGTGTGTTCATGGGTGCCTTCACACCTAACCTGTTTGGTTCAGTTAGAATCAACTGGTGCTTTTTCCCTTATTAGTGCTATTCATTTGGGCTGGTGGGGAAGCTGTCAAGTTTGCAACAGTTTGGTGCAGATCAAACAACTGGACCAAGACCAGACCAGTCACCAAAACTGTCCAATCAGTGAGTTACCTGTCAGCCTGTATCACTTCACGTTTACTCCTTGGGTTTTTTTGTAAAAAGCCAGACTGAACACCGGACCAAAACAAAAAAAAAACCTCACTTTTAACCAAATTAACTGAACTACAGGTATGAAAGCACCCTTAGTTTGCAGAATGTGATTGACTGTAACATCACACTTTACTGGAAAAGGTAGTTTCTCGACTCTTTTATAGAATAACAGTGGATTGAACACAGAAGAGAGAGTATCAATAATCCAAATATTAGTATTGTGAAAAGATTTATGTCGGTGTGAAGAAAGCTAATATTATGAAGCCTCAGGCCTTGATACTTAATGCAGCAGACCTTTCCAGTTCAAGCCAGCCATATTAGCTAACAGCTATTTAGGTAATCTAGTTTTCTAGCCTGCTGACCTTTCATGATCATGAATGCCACGATCATTTATGAATAATAAAATAAGTCATTGTATTTCTATATCTATTAGAGTATTTTGTCCATGCATTTTCAATGCTGTTTCTAAGAAATGGGTGTAAAATTTAAATCCGCCTGCACTGTGCCGTATCTGCTCCACTGGGCCTGTTGTGTTGCATCAAATGTCACTGTATCTAAGTGTGATCTTGTGGTCTTACATCAGCTGCTGTTCATGCAATCTGAGAGAAAAACTGAATATCTGATGGAGAAGAAGGAGCAGCAGAGGCGGTGATGAATAAACTCTACATCACATCTGCACCTCTGTGGCTCCCTATCCACGCTGGCTAAACGTCAGCTACACTTGTGGGAAAGAGGAAAGCAAAAAAAGGGAAATGCTGTCACATTGGCTTGCTAGTACAATGACATGCCAAATATGAGTAACAGCAAGCCTTCAGACTGCAGAACCCGCTGAGCTCCAGTCTCAAGGCCCTGGGAGCTGTTGATTAGTTGATGTACATGCCAGATGTTCCAGGTGCCACTTGAGATGTTTAGCAATCTGTTATAGCCGCTGTACAGATTCATGTTCTAATTACTCAATTAGCACCCTGTGCTGGCCTATGGATAACAACGCAAATACAAAAGAAAGAATGAGAAAGTGGAGAAAAATAAGTAGCAAATAAATCAATTGAAGATTATGAGGTCCAACATGTAAGTCATGGTCTCCCAGAAGGTAATGAGATCTAAGAATTGTTGCGTCCTTTGGCTTGTTTTCAAGCTCAAGAAAGAAAACTGATACATCTACTGAACTGAATGACAGAAAGACGAAGTAAGCTAAATATAGTGCGCTTTTAGCAGCCCTTAGGAGGTGGTGGAGACCAAAACAGAGCCAGAAGGTGGGTGAATGTTAGACTTTAATTCACCAGATAGCCAGAAACATGTCTTCAAATGAATGTTAATGTTGTTGCTGGCATAGTAACTTCATGAGGTGATAATATGTTGTGTTTACAGCTTGTTGTACCACCCCCCTGTATTCCTAAACAAATCAATGGTAAAAAAAAAAACAAACAACAGTCTATGTACAGAGTGTCTGTACAACTTTGAACTGAAGTAAAAGAAATTATTTAAATGAGCGATTTGGAGGGAAATCTCGGAAGAGGGCACCGTTTTTCCAGAGTTAACAGAGCCAAAGCTTTTTAGAGGCTCTGGTGATGGCAGATGGTGGAATAAGTGAAAGACCAGTGGAAATATCACCTCATCATTGGAAGGGGACAGGAAGCAACGCAGCATCTGCGAAATGTGTTTTCATTTGGACAAACAATGGCACCAACAGTATTATCTCTGCCATTTTCCCATCTTATTAATACGTTCATGTTGAAGTTGCGACATGTGGCATCATATAATCTAGACATATACAGGAGGTATTGCAAATGAACATTCTCACATATCAGTAACCTGCCTCTCTTTCAAAATCAGTTCAGTCCGGTTTGTTTTAGAAGCACTCAGTCTTTATCTGGTAGAGCAGATGTAATCTGTGGACAGGCTGTGGTGAAATCCACATCCAAAAATAAATGATATACTGCATTGATTTAAAATGTCACAGTTGTCAGTAACAGATGAAAGCCACACAATGCCCTGTGACCGGTCAGCACTGGATCTGACTGTTAGAGAAGGCAGACCCCAGTAAGCTTTTTAGATTTCCTCTTCTTAGCCTGAGCGCCTGAGCACATCAGTGAAGGATTGGTTAGCTCCGGATAGCTCGGATATTTCCTTTTCAGTCACAGTGAAGGACACAGTGCAAATCAAGTTCTCAAATAGCCAACTTTAATGAGTCTAAAGTCATAGGAACCAATTACACCATCAAGCTCAAGGTGCAGACAGCTAATTACAAAACCTGGAGTGAGGAAACACTAATGAGCCGTCTATCTTACTCTGACAGCACACCTGACTGCTGAGAATCATCATATTCAGACGGCACTGTGGATGGGAACACACACACACACACACACACACACACACACACACACACACACACACACACACACACACACACACACACACACACACACACACACACACACACCTCATATCAGTCTAAATTGCAACAGAGGAGGTTTTGCCCATCCCGACTGCCATCTTCCCAAACAAAATTCTGCTGATGGGCACTATCTGAAAGCTTCTCTGCCTACAGGGAAGAATGAATCCAACCATAAAGGGTCTGTGTGCTACAGTATGAGCAACAACAACAAACGCCAAAATACACTAGGAGCTCATTGGACCAGTTTGGAAGTTAATCAAGGTCCAATATGCAACACAAGTGTGATGTGGAAACTTGAAGCCTCCAGTGCACAAACATTGAGTACTGACTTTTTTTTTTTTTTTTACCAGTTGGAGGATTTGTGTGTGTGTGTGTGTGTGTGGAAAATTCAAACCAGGCTAAAATAATTATTTCAAGCAGAGCATTATGTCTTAAACCATGTCATGAGAGGATTTTGATTGCCTTGGACTGGACAGCACTACAGATGTTTCCTAGCAACCAGTTTATACATCACCAAGGTTTTTTTAAAGACTATGATATTTTAATGGTGCACCCAGATTTAGTAAATCAGTGTTTGTGCTAGTAGTAACTGATAACTTAGGAAAGGAATTTAGAAAAAAGTATTAAAAAATCTGTATCTTTATCTCGGTAGGTTGAGATTAGTGATGGATTTCATGATTCGTTGTCGAGATTCAGATCCCGTCGGTCAGTTCAGCTGGAAGAATCGGTTCATATAGTTCGTTCATTAGTTCGTTCAGTCGTATTTCCAGTACAACGTTGTTTAACGGTGAATCATAATGCATGGTTCTCAGCTCCTCGTTCTCAAACGATCGTGCTAACGGTCAACACAACACAGTAGTTCAAAGTAAATACATAGCTGCAACTTCATGATTATGTACAATACAACAGTGGCTAATGTGTTTACACCTTCACATTAAATTTACATGTATTGAAGGTAAACAGAGAGTAGACTCCGGCTAAATCAGCTAATTTATTGTCTTCATTTTTTTGTTCACTCTTAGCAAGGGCTACTAAATAAAGAAATAAAGACCCAATATGCTGACAAACATGTTTAAAAGCTTGGCAGATATATTGTAACGAACTGGGCCACGTTACTGTTATGTGTGTTATTAAAAAGGAGAGATTATGCCCAGATACTAAGGTACTAATAATAAGGTCCGTTCATATCTCTCCTGTCGGTCTCGTTCAGTCAGTCGCTCCGTTCATTCATCTCAGTCGGTCTCGTTCAGTCAGTGATTCGCTCTCAAGATTCGTTCAAAGACACTCAGGAAAGCTAGCATTTAGCTTAACATTCGCTAACACCCCGAAATAGGGTGCTTCAACAGAACAGTATCTTTCCTGAGTGTCTGTGAACGCAACTTGAGAGCGAGTGACTCAACAGACAACCTACACTTGGCTGGCTTTCTCAGTCCCTCTTCACCACTCTGATAACTTAACAGTGAACATAGCGAACGAAAGAACGAGAGAGAAGTGAAACGGGGAATCAGGTCAGTTCGTTCGTTTTAAAGAGTCGTTCGTTTGAACTGATTCATTCGCAAACGGGCCATCTCTAGTTGAGATAGAAGGTAGCTCTGCTAACACGTTAACAACCAAGGTATAATATCACATATTTTCAACACACATTTTCAGCATATTTTAAAAATGGTTAAGCTCTTAGTTCTTGGTGAACAACTCCTTAGAGAAGCTGTATGACACTTAAATTATAGTAATATTTAACTCAGTGGGCCAGGGGCAGATCTAGAGGAATATTTATGGGGTGGCAATAGGTTGGCATAGAGACTTATTCAGAGATATAATTATATTTAAAAAATCTATCAATATGTGCTTGGAAAAACCCAAAATGAAGATATTTTGACTCAAGAGCATATCACTGTAGCACGAGTAAATTACTGAATATAAATATATAAAGGTGACATTGTAATCAATATGTTTTATTTCCAAATCTGAAGACATTTTTTTCACCTCTGTGATGTTCTCCCTCTTTACCTCGTCATTGTACCTTCTCACACCTGTTGCTCTCTCTCTATCACCAGTTCTTCGGATGTGTCCCTCTGTTCATTAGTTTCCTCTTTGGTAGAAAAAAACCCTGCTGATGTCACCCTTCCTCTTCATTTTTACAAGTGTCTCTTTCAAGATTCAGAGAGTAAATAATTGTCTACAACTTAAGACTGAGTGTTGAATGTTCAAATTCGCATTCCAAGTGATCAGTAATTTTTATCAATGCAAGCTTTCTTTAAAGACTGTAAAGTGAATTCAGACATTTTCTTCTAAACACATTAAATAGGTGTAATGTGTAACCAATAGCACGGTTACACAATAGCACGGTTACACACCGGAGCATAAACCCGCCCCTGCTGCTGTAGAGGTTAAATACATTCAGCGCACGATACTACTACTACAGTCTACAGTTAGCCAGTTAGCTGAGTTAGCCACCGAGCTTGCCGCCGAGCTTGCAGCTGAGTTAGCCGCCGAGTTAGCAGCTGAGTTAGCAGCAGAAAGCTCTCAGACCTAGCGTCCATGTTTCTGGTAGAGGTGGTGACTTTGATTGACAGGTGACACTTGGTAGGGGGCGGGGTTTCAGCGAACTCGGCGGTCACTCCCACAGGGTTTGGGAGAAGAGAAATAGGCAGACTTTTACACAACTTTGAAGCCTAATTTCATATATTTGGCGATTTTTTAAATCATTGAAATTTGGCAGGGTGGCTAACAACACACTTTTCTGTGGTATGTCAAACTCAGAACACATATTTATTTTTACTTTACACAGACTTTAAGAGTTTAAATTAGCTCCTAGGTAGCGCCAATTATGTTATTATACTCTTTGAAGCCACACATGGCATTACCATTGTTCCAAGACATCCAGTGTTGATCCAATAACGCTGATTAAACAGCAAAAACTTTTCTCTGAACTTAAATTAGAAAAAGTGGTGGAAGTGCAAACTCTCAGGTAAGCCTCGAATGAACTGGTTCTGCACTGCTGACTAATGGAGCTTTTTGTTTGGGGATCGGAGCGAGTGATTTTAGTGCTTTTTAAACTTTTAAAAAACTTATTTGGCTTTAATGTACTACTATTACTAAACAAAAACACCCTTCAACAAACCAATCCAGCTACTATCCATCTGCGGCCGTTCTGTATTTCTTTAATGGAAGTTGGCAACCGTACACACACATTTAGCAGGAACCAGGACTGAGTAATGCTGCACAGAAAGCTGCCGGGGGCCTGGAGAAAATGGAGCTGCTGCCCGCTGCAGGGACGGCTAGTGGCAGCATTCATGGCTCTGGTAGAAGCTAGGAGTCTACAGGGAGCTTCATCTCCTGCTGCATTCACTTGCACTTGGACGTCAGAGTTTTGCTCTTGTAAATTTCTGATCTACCACAACTTTTCATATGGATAATTTTGAGTTAGATTTCCTGTTTTTTTTTAAAGAGACAGAAGACAAGACTAAAAACCATGAGAAAAATGTCCTAACATCCTCTTCATGAAAGCACTCGGGGTATCAGCACACTCGCACAGTCTGCAGTTGCTTCCTGAAGTGTTGGTTTTCTTCAGCAGGCTTTATTCAAAGGTGTAAGATTGGATACATACTGAGGAGCATCTGCTCAGCATTGCACTCTCTCTCATATTCGTAATGAGGCGAGGGATGTGTGTGTGTGTGTGTGTGTGTGTGTGTGTGTGTGTGTGTGTGTGTGCGCGTGTGTGTGTGCATAAAGGTATTATAGTCATGTAAATAAGGACACACAAAAGAAAAACCATTGCAACTCAAAAAGGAAGAACTTGGCAAAAACTAAGCATGAGTAGCTACATTTTGGTTTGAATTCAAAGGGATTTGCTTCAGTGATATGTGTACCACCTAAAAAATATAACATCTGTTCTGACATAATTATTTTCTGCATGTAAGTGAAACGCTTATCAAACACTGCTGAAGTTGTTTTCTCTCTTGAAGGTATCAGAGGATGTCGTTTCACAGAATGTAAACATTTGGTTTAACTAATATTAGTGCTGACCACTTTCTCTTCCTAAAAAGAGAAACTTTTTTGGAAATGTCGGTGAATCTGAAACTAGATGTTATAGTCTGTAATTCCTCCACCACTGTTTGACTGCTCACTAGCTATTAGACACTTTAATGATGGGTTAATGATGAAAGCCAGTTCAGTTAAGTTTGGCTTGACTTTTTAAAACTTTAATAAAAAATAAAAAAAGACAAATAGTTGCGTTATGATGTCATGGATATGCAAATTAGCATGTGATGTCATCTTGTGACTTTCTCAGCAGGCTTCAGCTACTTCCCATTTACAACAGTTGGCAGCGCTCTCCTTCAGTTTGGCTTCTGCCTCCAGAGTAAAGAATCACAGCCAAACAGTAGTGACACAGCCGTCTTGTAAATGTGTAGCACTGTTTTCTGATCCCAGGCTTGGTGTCTATCAGAGAGCTTAATGGTGCCTCCCAGTCTCAGTGATGGGTACAGAAATCAAATCAGTCATCAGAATTGCATGGCTTAGTAGAGTGACATGATTCTAGGGGCTGTTGGTAATTTTCAGTTTTATTGACTGCTATAGGCAGCAGCATGGGCTGCAATAACATTGATAAACTTTATCTCTTCCAACAAGTCAGGCCTTGAGCTATGGTGGCCAGACAGACAAAATGTCACTTTTTTAATTGAGTAAATCAAATCTCAAACAAATACATTGTTTAAGAATGAGGATTTTTAGACTTTTTAGGCTGAGACTGATACAGAGTTTCTTTAGATTAATACTGATATATATGATATATTTGAGATGTGAAAAAGCCAGTACTCATAACAGCTGATACTCTATTTTACATAAACACATAACATTACTTAAAATTAACTTTTGAAGAAGTTTGACCAGGATATGAACTTAGTGACACATTTCATAGTTGAGAGAAACACTCTCGCACGCTCTCTAACGGACAAACTACGTAATCTTGGACGTTTCGCTAGTGGATCTAAGCTAATAAACAACATGGCGCCTGGACTGAAATCAGTCTCAACACAAGTATCATCACTCAGCACACTGTCCTTCATTATTGTGCAGTATTTGCTGTAAATGAAATGCTTGGGCTGAGAATAGCATTACATCCAAAAAATACAGGCTGCTCATTCATTTCAATGAGACCTGAAAGTTTACCTCACGGGTATTGCTGCCACTGTTGTACAATCCTACCTTAAAGAAGTATATTATAAATGTGCAACATCCTGCTATGTCAGTTTGTCAGCCTCTGCATCTGACCTAAAACCCATTTCTAAAGTTGCTCAATCCATATTCTTTTACTTTTACATTATAAACAAAAAAAGTGATCTAATGGCAAAGCAAAAATGTATGTCAGTAGTTATGATGCAGGGGTTTTTTGGTGTGTTTTAAACTCCAGTAAGTATGGAGTGTCAAACAAGGCTCAGGCTATAAATTTCTAGGACAGAAATCTGACACCTGGTGAAGTATATAGGGCTTACTGAAGCTGATGAACAAGCCTGTTACTTACTGTATAACAAACACTTTGTCCAAGTGCTCATTTTTCTGATAAGTTTGCTTCTCCTGCGGGTCATCTTTCACCCCCCCCCCCCGACTCTACTGCTCAGCTTCTGGCTCCAAATGGCATCACACAAGCAAGATGGCAGCTCCCAGAAAGGAGACATTTTGGCTTCACTTTTGCAAAGTGGCAGGAAGTGTACCCAAGTGTACATAATGTTTAGAGTTAACAATGAATCTTTCCATTTTATACAGACTTTAAATTTGCCGTCTCAGGGGTGTCTGGAACTTGAAGATGACCCTGGTAACCCAAAGCAATCTAAGTCGATCCCTTTGTGAGCACACATCTTATGTGAAGTATAGGCCCCGATGAAGTATACCAACAAAACACATAATTATCAGTGTCATGACCGACTCTGGCCTAAAAGAGACCAAGCTTCTCAGTACACAATTTGAATCTCAGAGTTTTTTTTTAAAGGGAACTTCTGAGTGATAGTAATGAGCTGTAGGAGACAGCAGCTCTGTGGTTCTAGCCGGCATGCCGTCCAATTATCTGCCGGCACCTGTCGAAGCCGGCCGCGGCTGTGTGGAGTGGCGCTTTCAGACGGCGTTGCGTGCAGTCCCACCCCCCCGCTTTCTACTGTATGTCCTCTACTCTCTGATAATGAGAGGAGGTTGCTAAGGCACAAGCACAATGAACTGTGTATTCTAAAGTGGCTCAGCTGAAAAAAGGCTTCACTTATATCTGAATTCATCTTTTTAATTATTTTAAAAGTGTTTGTAAAGTAAGGTTTATTTTTTCTTTTCTAGTTGTACTTGAACATCAGAGTCAGAGTTGGCCTTAGACTGACATCGGACCAATCAGATTGCAGCGTTTGAACTTTCACTTGGCATGTTTACCTCATTTGAATTAAAATAGCTGCTTTTAACTTCCTGGACAGGTACTGAGCAGTGTTGAATTCACAGTGGAGATGGCAAATAAGCAAACTATTTAACTAACTTAACTTTCACAGATCTTAGATATGATGCAGGGCATTTAGATTACAATATGTGACTTTTTACACTTATATACATGCAACCAGGTTTCATATCAGCTTTTGACATGTAGGTATGGCGCATAGCAAACCCCTGAGACAAGGAAAGTATCAGTGACAGCAGAAAAAGAACGTTTATGACCCGTTAAAATTGAATGTGTGCATCTACCCAATTCCATCCAAGATCAGACTGAAAATGAGCCTCTAAATAGCCTCTATAAAGCTAAATAAGTTGTTTTTTCACTGCTTAACATTCAGTGATTTGTTCGGTTCTGACACCTTCACTCTGTTAAACAAAAGATGCTAATTTATAGTGACTAGATACAAGAAAATGTGTTTCACTTTAATAGTGTATAGTTCCCATCTGGTCCCATACCATAAAGGTGGACTTTCCTTAACCGTGTTTCAGGACGGTTTTGGAATGCTCACAGTCGACCTGTTGCGGGGTGAAGTATAAATCTTACATGTGTCATGTTTATGCTCATTCTCTTTTCTAACTTTCTAATCTGTACTTTTGAATTTAGTTCCACTGATTCTCTGTCAGACTCACACATACACATACACACACACACACACACACACACACGCTCACACACATACACAGCACTCCCGCGTCCCTTTATTTGGTTGATAGATGATGTAATAACTCTGTGAAAGGTAATAAATTGTGTCTTTACATGAGTTGACAATGCAATAATGTCTGGCCAGGCGATCAATTCTCAGATAACATAGCATCACAGTATTACATTATAGGTGCTATTATATCTCCATGTGAGGCCTAACATCATGTTAACAGATGATCCAATAATAATAATGATAATAATAGTATAACCTAATAAAGGCTGATAACGTCAACCCCTCCAGTTATTAAATTCTTCCATTTTCATACAGCTTGTCATATTTTATGCAACATTATTATTAAAAACTTCAGTTATAAATGTGATAAAATGTTTACTTGCATTAATTAACACAAATAATTCATAATCCTTTTTTTTTTTTTTGCTAATTTTTTCTACAATAAATTGTTCAAATTAATCATGTCAATCTTTGTGATGCTAATTCGATTTTTAGGCTGATTAATCTTGAAATTAAAAAGTTTGTTAATATTTGAAAGGGTAACATCACAACATTTTAATGCTTTTAGGGGAAGAAGTATTTTAATCAGCTAAACTTTCTCCAAACTGTTCCTTCACAGATGTCGCAGCTCTTCTCTCCAACACCACGCCCTCTGCATCCGTTTCATTCCCGGCACCATACATCCAAATGGAACACATTTTCCTAATCTCGCAACTGAATTGTGCCCCGAATTCTCCCCCGCAGCCGCGCTGGATTCTCCCAATGAGGAATCATATTTTAGCATTCATTGTCATATATTACATTTTCTATGACAAAAGCAGGAGCGTGGCCACCGTTTTCTTAATCACTTAAATCCACGATGCAATCTGGCTCAGCCATCTTAGCTGGGGCCGCGGATCCATTAGTCCCTTCTCATTTCAGGGGAGAGAGCTGCCAGCCCATTAGTTCTGCTATGCTCTGCTAGATTTCCATATCCTTCCATTTCAGCGTTTTTCTGCGAGAAAATGGGAAAAAGTTGTGGATTAATTCGAGCTAATCCTCCATTTTTCTATTGCCTTTAATTACTTGTTCCAGCCTCTGACATTCTGAATGGTCATCAGAAATAAGTTGACTTAGGATGTGTCCCATCTTATTGTTAAAGAAAACCGGCTTGTGTCTGTGTTTAAGGGTATATCTTGAGGCTTTAGCCAGGGCATGAATACCGCATCCACACACACACACGCTTTGATTTCTTTCTATTCAACTGGATGTTTTTGTCTCTTGACTGAGCCATGTTAACACCACCAGAGTCGCTTCTTGTACCCTTTGATGGATTTCCACTCCTGCAGAAAAACCTATTTTCCCATTCTATGGACCTTTAGTTCAATTTAACTCTTGTGGCTGATTATAAACATGCTAAATTCAGACTATGATTAGACTCAACAGTCCACTTGATCTCAGCTGTGTTGGAAGTTTCCCCACCCCGAGGTCGCTGCGGCTCCGCTTTCCTACCTTGGGCTCAATTCTTTTTCACTTACTCTCTATCTGCAGTGAGAAGATTGAACACGACTGTTGAAATATGGCCTGCGAGAGCTGCTGCTGCGACCCCCTCCCTCCTCCCTTCTCCCCCTCACCTCCAACCTCCCTTCCTGCTTCCCCCGATCCCCCCCCTCCCCCCCAGCAGTCACACAGCATACAAGTCAATGTGACCGCTGAGGCAGAGCAGCCTTTTCATACCGCTAACGTTCAAAGCAGACCCAAACGACCCGATGAAAGCAATCTAATACCACAAATTAGCCTGTCACTTAGCTTGGATTATAACCCTCACGAGGGCCACGGCTAAAATAACTTGAGCCTCGTTGTTCCGTGATGTAAAACAGAGGGGAGAGAAGTGTAAGTCAAAAAAAAAAAAACCCAGGTGCAATTTCATTTTAAAGCTTGTGTGCTCTGCTCAATCGCTTTGTGTAATTAAATTGATTTTTTTTCCCACCCCTCCTCCCCTTCCTCTGCGTTTTGCCCTGGTCGTTTTCGTCCCAGCAGCCATCCTGCGGCCTTCGGTGAGAGAGGAGTGGCCCCTAATCAGAGCCGGCACAGGGGCTGCCTCCGGAGCTCGCCGCCGCGCTTCCGCTACGACACGCGAGGAGAGGTCGACATGACAGGAGAGCGTCCGATAAAGGGACGGCGGGCGCTGTTGATTTATGACTCGTGTCGGCGTAGCTTGTCATTCATGGCGCGTTCGTGACTGTCGGTGGTGTCGTACTACAAAGACGGTCGGAATGTAAATACAACCTGTACAGCAGAGCAGGGATCAGTTATGATAAGCTGACAGGACTGTTCAATTACTTTTTCTTCCTGTCTGGCTCTCTTTCACACACACACACACGCACACGCACGCACACGCACACGCACACGCACACGCACACGCACACGCACACGCACACACACACACACACACACACACACACACCTTCATCTTTCTACAATTACAAAAGCTTTTTATTGACTTGACCTCACCTCAGTTGTAGCTAACCTTAAATATTAAAGAGTGACCAGGCTGAGATGTCGTGTTTCACTCTGTTGCACCTATAACTACACCCAACAGTGATGTCACAGTGTACTGACCAATCCTGGAGTACACGTCTACATCACTGCAGCAAAGTGAGCTTCTATTAAGTTGCTCTTTAAGGGAAAGACATTGTTTATCACAACAAAGTCTATCACAACTTGGCTCTTATTTTAGTAGTTTTGACCATCATTTTATTGATTATGATGTGTATATAAATATATGTCACTGTATATATACTAAATATATATAGTACTTGCTAAGGTCATTGTCCAACAGGCCATGAATAAAGCGAGCTTATCAAAATGTAGTTAACAATCCTCCAATACACATGAAAACTGTCTGCATTCAATGACTACAAGTACAGTAGGTCAAAGTTAAACCAGTCCAGTTTATAACCTGTGATGGACTTTGCAGGTTTTAATTTGACCACTTGTCTTTATGTTTTCCTGTTTAAATACATTTGGCCAACCTGAGAGTTTGTTTGCATACCTGTAAGATCACCTGACAGCTCGTCATTCAACACCTTTTTAGCGATGTGGCTGCATTCTCTACACAGTGAGTAAATTATTAAAAACAATGTGTGTAAATGATTAAAACGTACTTACAGAAATGATGCCCAAAACTACAAATAATACAATTCATGAAATTACTTGAGCTTTAAAATTGACCAACAACTCTTCTTTCATCTTGTTTCCATTTATACTCATGAACGCCTGATTTCTCTTAGGACTATCACTTCAACTGACAACTCCTTTCAGCACTTCACTTGGCGCTCACACTTAAATCAACACCTCAGCTTCCTTCAGCCCCTTTATTTTAACTACCATTTCAACACAACCATCAGTAACTGTATTTCACATGTTTCAATTACAAATTTTCAGGTGGTAACATTGTTGTAATTTACCTTTTTATCTGTACCTACCGTGCGCTACCCATCTTATTTAGTGACTTCCTACATTTCCCAGACTGCCTTTCAGAGAAGGGTTGTTAAAGTTGTTGCAATCACCTGCAGATGGAGGTGCACCTAAAGATGGAGCGAGAGACCAGTTGCTATAGATGTATAATTTGGCCTCTTTGCCTCCTCTGATGGATTTCTCACCAGACGACTGTTGACCATTGATGCAAAATGGATTTAGAAGATAGGACACCTTTTGTCTTTTAAGTTGGTGTGTTACTCCTCCCATTATTTAGTGTGCGATGATGGAACTTCACATAAGAAGTCCTCCACAAACACGACATTCTTGGCTCTTTGAGATAAAATACTTGGGTGGGAGGCATCAAACGTGGCGCTGGTTGATAATAATTGGTTAACAGATATACCGGAGCTCTGTAGCTAATTAAAGACTATGATAATCACCTGTCAACTCCTCTCCTGTCGTCTGTGCGGCACTGAGAAGTTTCATTAGACAGCCTAAAAATAGATTTCCCCCCCCCGTGCTCCGACACCTCACTCCTCACCTTTTTCTTCTCATCAAAGCGTGCGAAAGATGACTCTATTCATGTTTTCCCCCCAACGCTTATTGGCTGCGACTAATCCGAGGTGGGAATTTTCGGGTTTCCGATCACACAGACTGAAGGAAGCGCGGCCTAGGCTGAGCCTGTCACCAAAAGGAAGCGTTTATAGTCGCGAGTGAGTTGAGAAGAAGAGGGGGGGGGGGGGGGGGGGGAAGAAAAGGAAGAAAAAAAACCACAGCCGTCATTATTATTGCTCTTATGCAACATCATGGCGAGAAAACTTGAAAACTCACACCGGCTGTTTTTAACATCACCTTGTCTCATGCCGTGTCCCTCTTACGTCTGAATTTAGACACAAATTCCCTCTGTGGATGAATCCCCTCACTTTATTAGCCTATTTAGGTTTACAAAGGGGCGAGGCGGCTGCAGCCTTGACAGCTATTTCACACCGGGTGCGCAAATATAACAATGTTTTGATTGACACCCCCTCTTCCTCTTCTTCTTCTTCTGTGGCTCGGTTGCTAAGTGTTTCATAGGCTTTCCATTTTCCTTCAGCTCAGTGTTGAGTGTAAACACTCCCCTCTGCAAAAAAAAACACAACCAGGATTTAAAGCCAATTATATCAGTTTAGACTACAGACTAGAAAGCCCACCTTTACTCATGATGCTTCTTCTTAGTGCTGCTAGTTTGTAACTTGTTGGGGGACGAAAGGTAAGAATGAGTAGAAGGTGAAAAAATATCCTCTTTGCTACCAGACAAGCCTGCTGTTTGTTTAATAATGATGATAAATGGCGTGCTACCTCACAGTGTAATGTATTCCTATTCTCCTATGTGATTTCTTAAATAGCTTTCTCTCTCTCTCCCCTGTTGTTAAAGAGAAGTCGACCCGCTGTGAATGTGAAATGAATAGCGGTTGTGTTGTGTTACAGTGGCAGCGATCAGCGCCTCCACACTGCAGACGTGATTTAGCTGTAATTTGATTGTGTTTCGCTGGTTTGTGCGAACACAAAGGGCGTAAAACGCAGTGTACAGTGCAGACGTTTCTAAACACAACTAATCTTGTCAGGTTCTCATTTCAACGCTCGCGAGAAGTATTAAAAGTATAATTATCGATCAAGAAAGTGACAAAAATCTAACACTGCGAAGGAATCAGGCAGGTTAAAGGTGCTGTATTAGATTTAATCTCATATTAAAGGCCGTGAGTTCTGACTATGAAAAAGCGAATGCATGATTACACAATGGGTTGCTAATGTTACAACTAGGGTTGGGTGTCGTTTAAAAAATTACAATACCAGTACAAATCCAAGTACCTTTAAAGTGATACTGATACCAACTGAGTACTTCATTTGATACACATTACACATTTCAAGCACTTGCTTTATCCGGCCTATCAGGCGTGTAGTGTAGACACACTTTAGAGCGTTTAGGTCGCATCTTGGCTGCTGAGCTGCTAAACGCTCTAACTCAAATTCACTGTGACTTCACCACCACAGACGGGTTGTAGCTGCTTTGGCAGTGGGCAAATCACACGTCGCATTACATCGAAAAACGCTTGCATTGATTGACTGTGAGCACGCCCATACAAATAGTCATATTTTCTAGATCTGGGTGCAAAAAGGATCGATTGCAGGAATCGTTTGACAGGAGATTTTTCGATACGATTTATTTCGGTCGATACCTTAAAAGTATCGAATACCGATACCCAGCCATAGTTACAACATTTTTCGATCTTTCGTAGGAGAGAATTTGATTGGTACTGGTTCTTGAGTTGGTGGAAAACAGTGATGTCACATGTGTGTGTGTGTGCGCATTAGATTAAACTAAAACTAAACTAATTTTGCTGATTTATTCATGAATATTTAATGCTATAGAAAAATACTGCAGAGTCAAAACCAAACTTTCAGGAGTTTTAATTGTGTGACATAGAAAAAAGAAAGAAAGAAAGAAATGTACCTTTTAGTTGTGGTGTTGTGTGAATTTTGTGCAGATAAAGTTTTGTAAATATGAAGAAGGTCTAAATAAATTCAATAAAACCTCTTAACAAGACTGGATGAAATGAGATGAATGTGTGAAGAAAAAAAACAAAGATAAAAAAGTGTGTTTTATATTCTGTTCAAACAGTGACAGTGTCCTCTCAAGCCAAACTTCCTGCTTTTGAATCTTACAGAAGGAGCTTCTAATCACTCTTTCTCCTGTCATCCATCTAATAAACACAAAATCCTTAAAAAAACATTTCTAAAACGATAACTCGTGCCACGTTTTAACTTGTAAAGCTGAAGCTTGCTATCTGCTCTCTGATACTGAATGCAATTTCTCCACAAACTGTTATCAAACTGGGACAAAAGAAAAATGGCATTTAATATTCTGACACATGTAAAAATCAAAAGGCCTGTGATTCAGCTCTGGCTTATCACATAACTGACAGCAGAGCTCAGGGACAACAAAACAGGATCCAACTTAGGTCGCTGTGTCCTGTTATATATGCCTCTTTTTTTAAATCCAAGGATTCCAGTAACTGCCACAAATGAAGTAATAATCAAGACAATAGACACTGCAACAAATTGAATTGAATCAAATCAAACATCCTCAGAATTAAACTGTAGCAGCATGAAATTGTGACCCACAAAACTGAAATTAAATCAGACCATGAGCTTCCTGCTGACTCCCACACACCTGACTGCCTGTCAGGGATAAATATAATTTTTCATAAATCATTTATTTATCATCCTCCACATTGTTCATCAGTCACTGAGCTGACACAGTCATCCACAGTGGCTTACGGTGACAGCGTCTGGCGTAGGGACACCAGGTTGTCATAGGGATCAAACCTGTGTCCTGACAGTAACAGGACAGTCCGTGAAGCCATGAGGATACACTGACAGACAATGTGATATTATTAGATTTTTTTTTAAAGGACTAGTGTGTAAGATTAAGGGGAATATAGCGGTGAAGTTGCAGATTGTAATGAGCTGAATATTCCTTAGTGTCGCTTCCAAACATGTCCTTTCTGGGCTACTGTAGAAACATGGCGGTGCAACATGGCACCCTTAATGGAAGAGGACCCGCTCCTTATGTTGATATAAAGATTACATTCTAAGATAATGAAAACAGTTGTCCTTATTTTCAGGTGATTATACACAAATTAAAACATACTTATTTAATATTATATTCCATTTCTACTAAGTCTGTTCTGTTGATGCAACACAATTTTACACACTGGTCCTTTAAAGGAGCCGACAAACTTCTGCTCAGTGATTTAATCTGCTTTAGACCTTGATGTAGTTCTGTCTGACTTTATTTCCTTCATAAAACTGTCAGAGTTTATGACATTTGTCACTTACTGAATATTTAGTGAATGCTGTGCACAGAGCTATTTTACTTCTTTTTGACTCATATCTTAGTATTGGAGCTAATGTAACTTATCTTTTGTCCTGATAATCCTTTTATAGACAATTTGTTTCTATTTTGTTGGGAGAAAGGACGAGGGTGTTCTAAGTTAAAAGTGGAAAAGGATCTCCACTCAATCTGAGAATAATGAAGCTCATTTATTGATTTACTATTCATTGCTAGAAAGCTGTAAATGCCCTTTAAATCTAAAAAAGAAAATACAGTTCCAGTGTTTGGTTTTAGACATTTTTTATCTGTAGATGACACTGATGCTTGGTGGTGGAATACATATACAGATCTTTTACCTACAGTAAGTAAAGCATCAGTACTACAGTATAGTCCAGCATTCAAAGGCCCAGACAAATGACCAGTGTCAAATGTAAAAGTCCTTATTGTGCAGTAAAATGCCCCCCTGTGAGTGTTATGTTATTATATACCATATTATTTGTTTGTTAAATGAGTAGCCCACTGGCTTTACACACAGTGCTCAGTCTGTTGTAAAATGTGTTACACTATGTGGCAATAAAAGGGAGTTTTTTAAGGTCTGAGATAATAACCCCTGATGATGTCATCATCATTTATTGATTTATCTGCCTGGGCGTCTTTCATTAGATTCTTCCTACCTGATAAAGATGCTACTGAGTGAATTATGGGAAGAGTAGGATCCTGGCTTTTGGAGACCTCAGCCATATTTGGGTTTAAAAGTCAGGAGAGCTCAGCCTCTGCTAATTTGAATTTGACCACTTTTTTGTTTGACTCTTGTATTTGATCAAGATGGAGCTAATTTGAATTGTTTTTTTAAATATACTGCTGGGTAATCTATGGCCCTGTTCACACCTGACATTAAAATGTGTCTTGGGTGATCCAATCACAAGCTCTGAGTACAGGTGTGAATGCGTCCAAGACACACTGAGGATGTAAGACTGAGATCCAATTGCTCAGACCACATTCAAAGGTGGTCTGGGCTGCATATAGCCACTTTCATTTAGCAGTGTATAGGCAAATGTGTCACGGGCTATATTGAAGGACCACCCACTCAATTGACATCCTCTGCATAAGCAGAAGTACACATTCATTTATGTGCCAAAGGTGTCACATTAAAGTGTGAAATAACAAGAAGAAGCCACAACAAAAGTTATTATGGAATCTCATTAATGGTGTAAAATAAAAAAACACGTCATTGATTTTGCACATCTTTGTAAACTTATTTTTTTAATATCCAGCAGACTAGGCACAATAAAGTATAGTACTGCCTCCCACTGGTTAAAAACAACACATTTGGTCTTTGCAAATGGAAATGGTGAACATACTTTAATACTTAATACTGTAATATTTGCATATGAAGCGGGGAAGTGAGATCTAATCATGTGGTCACTCGAGAAGCATGAGGAGAAACATGCTAATGCCAGGTGTGAACAGGGCCTTTAATAATGAATCCTGTTTGGTAAGATAATGTCATTTTTAAATGTTGAGTTTGTTACATAGTTTCATTTGAGCTTTTCTTAAATCTTAAAAGTACAGTAATTATTAACTATGTTTGTCAAAAAAGTAGGGGACTAAAAGGTACAATACACAATACTGTAATAAAGTAGTTTGAATCTAAAATGCCTGAACCTAAAAATTATACTGACAGTATACAGTACATGAGTATAAGTACTTAATTACACAAGATACAAAGAAAAGTCCTGCATTCAAAATTTGACTGAAGTGAAAGTACAAAAGTATCAACATAATGTGTTAAAATTAAAATATCTCATTATGAGGAAGATCCCCTTTGTAAGTGTTACACACACACACACACACACACACACACACACACACACACACACACACACACACACACACACACACACACACACACACACACACACACACACACACACACACACACACACACACACACACACACTATAATGGGATTGTTAATACTGATGGAGAATTCTATAAGCAGCATTTTAACTTTATCTACAACAATTCATCAATTTTAAACCAATGAAAATTTTAAATCTGAAAAATAACTAATAACTACTATCACATACATTTCCAAAAATATAGTTCTGTTTGAAATATAGTAGAGTGGGAGTGTATACCAGCATAAAATAATGCCTAAGTATATTCAAAAAAATACCTCAAAATTGTACAGCACTTCAATAAAAACACTGATTTATTTTGACACAATAATCTCTCATTTTTCGGAACTCTAATATGACACAGATGCTCTGATTTTTAATAAAATGTTTGGACTGGGCTCATCGATAATTCATAAAGCCTCAGCTAAGAGAGCAATTACAGGGAGGCAAACAATAGGCATTTGTGTTATGAGATCTTAACTATAAAAAGAAAAGAAGAGGAGACGTGGAGGTTTTAGAGCGGCAGACTGTGATCTGGATAAATGCTCCGACCCGCTGATGGTGCCAGCCAATATTTGTAGGGTGGGTTGGACTGGAAATAGCACACTGGATCATGAGACGGTGATGCAAAGACACTTTGATCAAAGGAAAACTAAGGTTGAGACCATTTGGCTGTTGCGGTTTTGATGAGCGCGGCCTCTCAGATAGCATCTCTACGTGTCGTTACGGAAGGTCGTTTTGGTGGTTAACTCGCTGAAAGGGCACTCAGCATCAGTGTCGGGTAACAGCGCTGATATTTGCTCTAATAGGCTTCTTTGGTGAAATTTGAAATCGAACCCCCTCCATCCTTAGCACACGGGTCGCCGCCAGCCTTCCCCTCATCACATGTGACTCAGAGATTACATTTTATAATCGGCGTGATCAGTGGGGAAAAAAAGCTGCCTGGTGTCACTTTTTCCAGTTTGGAATCAGATGATTTATGTTTGCTCAACTAGATCTCACAAAGTCATCATTTCTGCACCGTGGCAGCTTTGCGGAGCAGCATGTTAGACAGCAAGACACCACAATAAAAACCAAACCAAAAACCAAAGGAAAAAAAGAGACTTGTTTCATGATTGGGGCTGATTCTAATTTAAAAAGCACTCAAAACCTAAGCGCTGAACTGAAATCTGTGGGGAACAAGTAAATAAAACGAGACCTTTTTTCTTCAAACCGCAGAGCTGTCAAGTCGTCGGTTTGTGATATGGATTGCATCCTAGAACTGATATGAACAGTCATCCAAAAATAATCAGATGAGCAGCAAATCAGAAGCATGAAGGCCTGAGGAGTAAACGGAGCCACTTAGAGTCTCTTATTTCCTCCCTGAAATTAAAAAAATTGGAATTGCTCTGTTGCGCTGTAGGCTTGTGTATAATGCTTTGATTAGAACATCTCCAGGACAATGTGCTAAAGCATGGCTCCATTTATAGTCCTAAGTTCATACATCAACTTCAACACAGCCATGACAGCTGTCTTGTCTTGTTTATGACATGAACTGAGCAGGATTTGCGGCAAAAGCTTCACAGACAGCGTGACAAAGAGTGGGCAAACTCCCTTGTTTGGCGTGACAGGGTTGAGAGCTTCCCTCCTCAGCTGTCAGAGGGGAACATCTGTGTTTTGGCAAATGAGCGATGTTTGTTCTCCGACGGAGCAATCGGCTCCCTGCAGCCGTCCGAGGTGACAGTCTCTGTCATGGTCCAAGTAAAGAGTGGAGATAGAGACGGAGGGAGAAGCGGGGTAATCCCTGTATCGAATCCAGCTGCAGAAACAGAGAGGGGAAAGTCCAGCTTTTTATGCTTCTCCACCCGCCCTGCAATCACTGTGATACTGTGGATTACACACTTGCCTTGTGCATTTCAAGGGAGCATCTCACTACTGTTGAGGAAGACTGAAAATTGAATCTTAACACTTTTAAAATGATTACTGGCATGAAGGTAAACCACATTAGGGTTTACTACTAAAGCTGTTTAACAGGCAAGATACTGTATTTATGGAAAAATACACCACGCTTATATGCATAAATCACAAAAAAGTGGCAGAAACCGGGCAGAACCTCCCATTTGCATAAATGGAGACATTTAAGAATAATCCATTGGGTCTAAGTCTAGTACAAAAAGGGTCAAAGTCTCTGATCCGATACAGAACTGAGAACTTGAGCTTGCTGTCCAAAGGAAGCTGAACTTTCCAGTGATTGCTGAACTTCTACACCACTCTCAACCACCACACACTTAAAAGATGACATTTAATTCACTTGTATTACTGCACATACTGCGTTTCTGGCTAATGAATGCCTCCAAATGAGGTTGTGGTTAGAATGTGGCCAGAACTACGTTTGGGAATCAAAAACTGGTTCCAAATTAGAACCAAATCCAAAATGCCAAAAACCAGGTCAAAAATGTTGAATTTTGGGTCTGTTTCCCTTTATTATATCTGATATTCCTTTATCATGGCAAACAAAGGATACATATCTGCACGGATGTTGCTATCTGCAAGGATGGGTTTACGTCATGCGTCAACCCAACAGTGTGTTATCTGCATGCATGGCTAATGTCACAACAGTAATGAAAGATGGACTGTAGATACCCAGCCACTATTTGAGTTTCTCGTGTGTCATTTTAAAGTGCAGTACACACTTGCAAGGGAAGACTAGCGCAATGTTTTTATATAGAGCTTATGTTCCTTAAGGCCTTGGTAACTGACTGACATGATAAGTTCATTTCCATTTCACACTGGCAATGCTTTATGAAATGACAAAACTTGAAGTGGGTATGAATTGGAATCTGTCCTACAATAAGCAGGCTACCCTACTGCTACCCTTTTCATTCCTTTTCACAGAAGTGTGCAAATACCACAGCATCCACAAGAAAATATATATACTGACCATGGATCATATATTTTTATTGTATGTAGTTACTATGTGAATGTTGGGTCACAAATACTTTGAATTGACCTATTTTAACGAAACAATAAAAGTCAAAATGAATGTTTAAAAGAATAATATCTTTTTTGGTTTTTTACTGTATTGGAACTGAAACTGTGAATCAATAAGCAGCATTTGAATACATAATATTCAAATGATACCCAACCCTATAACCCCAGATTTCAAGTCCTGCAAATTGTGAGCTCACACATCCTTTGTAAGGTGTTATTCATACTAAACCTTTAACAATTATAATTATGCAAGTATAATTACAATTCTTTATATTCAAAATGTCTTGAAAATACCATCTAGCCTTCTAAATAATGTTGATTATGCCATAATCTAAATATATATCCATATTGTTATGTACTCATGTTTGCCAATATAGATATATCTGCTTTTCTTTTTAAATATCACAAGGGAGGTCGATAATGATAAGAGCTCCTGCACACTCTTCTGGTTTCAAGTTATATCTTTCAAATGGTTTGTCACTTGATGTATTTATAACATGACAATGTCTGACACCAGAAATGTGAATTTTTACATAAAAGATTGCCTTAAGATTTATGTATTTATGTGTTTTAATTTAAATGTGTTTAAATGTACATTGTAGTATGTAGTTTGGCCATTCCTCTACCACAATAATCATTTGCATTTCTAATGTTAATCAAAGAGTTAATGGTAGGAATGGTCTGCCAAAATGTCTAATAGAAAAATATAATATTATATTATTGAATGTTACCTTTTAAATGTATCATGTGCCTTACATGATACATTTAAAAGGTAACATTCAATAATATAATTGCATGCTGTAGAAATGGTTTGTGTTTTAGTTTCAATTGCCTGAAAAAGTCTCCCTCAGCCTGCACACAGCAGGTGAAGAGTGAATTCTACATTTACTATTAATAGGCCAAGGTCGATAGAGTCTTTAACTCGCTAATGAAAAGCACTGTGGCTTTGTGCAAGCCCATCAAAGTAGGAAAATAAGTGACACAAATGGGACAACAATGAGAAAAGAGGTCAGAAGCTCGCAGTCTTTGATTTCACTCTCAAAGTATTCAGCTTTGTTCTTTTGCCAAATCAAATACACTTTTAAACTCTGCTCTTATATCTAAACAGAAGCATGACTGTATAACATAATACCATTTCTTGAAAAGCAGTAGTTGTTGGAATCTCTTTTTGTATCAGGCTGAACTTTCACTGACAGATCTATTGTTTTTTTAGATATCTGTTACTGGCAGTGTTTTGGTTTCAGCTCCAGTCAAACAAAATACAGTACTCGGTCTAAATCGTTGTTAAGCTCTCACCTGCCTGTGCATACAAACACAGGATTTGCAGACACAGTAGAAATCTGCCACCAACCTGTTGTGAAAAGGACTCTTTGTTTCTAGCTGGTTCTTAGCATAATTAACTGAGAGTAAGCAAGGTACGGAAGTGCTTTTTATGCCAAATGTAGGCCAATATATCAAAGCAAACCGCCTATATCCTAGTTACTACTTTAAAACCACCTTAGTTTGCTTGAGAAAAGAAAGCTAACGTTATAACTGTTAGCTACCTGGCTTACTGGCTCATTTAGCTGTACGGCAAATGATAACATGCTAACAGTAGCCTCTAATAGTCAAATGTATACTCATTCCAGGTATTGAGTTGTAACATTCAGTGAAAAAATGGCACTGTTGCCGCTAAACATCCTTCTTTTTTCTTTGTGTTATTAATCCAAGAATAAAACGCAAAACAGTAGTGAAAAAGTTTGTCACAGTTCTAATGTCAATTTAGGGAAAAAGATTATGGAAAATGAAAATGTTCTCATTATTTTTAAAAGTTAACATCTGAACTGAAATTGGTGATAACATTTTGAATGTAGCTGCAGTGTGATAGCTGACTTATTAGCACATGCCCAAATCCTGTGAGTACAGAATGTAGATATTCCTGTCTTAATGCCAAAAAATAACTACAAAAAAAAGCCAATGAAGCCTTCATTAGAAGGCTTCATTGGCCATGTAAACTTTTGAATATAAGTATGGAATTACTTACTAACGTATCTATCAGTTTATTTGAATTAGACGTTAGCTTGTATGCTATGACCTCTTGAAAGCTGAAGGCTCTGGCCTTCAGGAAAAGAAGAAGATACATTGCTTGACACTTTTTTTTGATTTCTCCTTTTTTTGTCTGCCTCTGTGAGGGGAAAAAATGAGTAAAGTGTCAAGGTTGGGGGTTGTTCACTGTGTCTCTAGGCAACAGTATTCCAAATGCTATTATTTCTCCATCGACAGCAATAAAGTGAAAGTAGACTCTGGGCAGCACTGCACTTTGCCCTGTCAAAACCTTTCCATTCAATTCTTTTGAGTGAAAAAAACCTTCAGTGAACAACAGAAACTGCCTAATGTTATTTTTTTATGTAAACAGTTACTTTACTAAGACTTTACACTATTTTAAAAAAAAACACACACATTAACGTTATGGTAAATCATACTTAAGGATATCTAACCTGCTCTGTTCATAATGTATGTTGCATTATTTGACAGGTGTAATGACGCATGTGTGATGCAGGGACATTACTAACAGAGATAATGGTTGACAACATGACTGCAGTATGCAAATGCCGCAGTGTCTTTTGATTTAACTGTGGGTGGAACGTGCTGCAGTTGTTGCAATGGGATGTTTTTGTCTTTGTGCAAGTCATTCAGAAGCGACAGTTACTCAGTCTTGGTGTCTGCGCCCACCAAGGTCAAGCCTCGAGTGGAGTCTCTTTAAAGTGGTGGAGTTGGTCTGCTGCCATTCATTTTGTTTCCTGGGGAGGAAGGGAGTTGGAGGGCAGGACGAAACGATGGACACAATCAGAGTTTTGGTCGGAGATGGGGATTTCCTGCTTCATTCAGTTTTAAACAAATTCACTTTGTACTCTTGAAAGAAAATCCAATGATCTACACCGCAGGCTTATACTCTGAACAACAGAGCCAACTCATAACAAAGGGATAAAAGTCCAATCTCTGGATAAATCTGAGCACACAAATCCTAGAGAACTACTGAGGTGGCACCAGTAAAAAGAATATGCATTATTCCTCAATAAAGGTGGTTCATTTGCATTTGAAAGTTTCCTCAAGTGTAGCGCACAATATACTGTAGAGAGGAAAACATCTTGTCTCTGCTGGCAAGAAAAAAAAATAAAGAACTCCAGACAATCAGAGTATAATTACACATTTCATTTAAGCCTCTGTATATTAGTATTTGTTTTTTCATTTGCTATCCTCCAAACTTCTATGCGCGGATCATGTTTCATGCTTATGGCAATCATCTGCATACATTATGTGTTTCACTCCGGGGCCTATTCTGTGACAAAAGGCATACATTATACATGAAGTATTGTAAGAGTAAAATACACAATTAAAACTTCCAGACACTGTAGAGTTTGAATTTGTTTCTTCCCAAAACTCTCATTTGAGTCTTAGTTGTGAGTCCCTGGTGGCAATAAAAGCTCCACTGTTCATGGTATAAATAAAATATAAATAAAACCTTTAACAACAGTTGGGTACTTGAGGAAAGAAATTATTGCCACAAGAGTGTTTCTTATTGTTTTTTCTTTTATAGCAGTTTACCTCCTGAACACATAATGAAATTAATCGAGGAAAAATCCATGACTCTTAGGGAACCAAATACAAGTGATTTCAGAGTGGATCATACTGTGCTTCAAGGACCATTTTGGAGAATACATTTGATTGCTTTCTTTTTAAAATATGAGAGGATCAATATCCATCTCATGTCTGTGTGTACAGAGTTGGAGTCATGGCATGGTTTGTGTAGCTTAGAATAAAAACTGGAGGCAGGCGGAAACACAAAACAATACGCCTACAGACATCTTTAAAGCAGTTTCATTTACCCACTGCCTCTTGTTTGTTTGACCTGTACTTAAATGTAGAAAGGACAATTTGTGATTTTAGGGAGAGTTAAGATAGCATAATGCTTAAAAAGGCCAGTCTAGTGTGTGCAGCCTCCAATTACATCTGAAGGGAATGTTTTTATAGTGTAGCGGTTCTGAATAGAAGACTTTCGTCATGGAGAGAGGTAAGACATGATAATCACTGAAATATAGATATAAAGGTATACGCTTTCAGACAATGACCCCAGTACCACTTTGGATTTCGGAAAAGTGTAAAGAGAAGGAAAAGCACTACGAGACTGCTCCGAAGAAAAATGACACAATAGGTTGTAATGTTGCCCAAAAACAACATATACGTAGTTAAGTTTGAGTGACTGATGCCATCTAGTGTTTGTAGTAATTACAATAACAACGACCCAGAGCAGTGCCGCAGTTGAGAGGACATGACGACAGATTTCCACATTTGGAGGTATTGGGTTGGATTGAGGCTGTAACCTAACAGTGGACTTTGCCACATTTCCTGTTTCCCACCATGATTTTCACTTTTCCAACCGAAAGTCAGCTTAATTACGATCACTCCTAAATCTTAACCCCCATGGTCATTATTGCAGACATAACGACAAAGGCTGTTTAACTTTAAAGGCCCAAACACCTACTGTTTTAAATCGCCGAACGTAAGCCAAAAGCGTTGTGAGGCATGCCAAACTGCCTTGATGCCCCGACTCTGACCTTGTTTCAATTTTGGAACGTCAAATGAGGACCCAGCGACAGTGAGCTGAAAGCACGATCGAGCAAGAGAGGGAGCAGAAAGCCAGTAAATGGGGGAAATAAAAAGTTATTGTGTCATGGCGGTTACATTCTAAAGCACAAATACATAACTATCAAACACTCAACAGATGATTTTCTGTGAAAACAGATGCTCTTAGTGTCATTTTCCTCCTCTTTTTCATTCATTCATTCAGGACAAATCTGTGTTGGCTCTGTGGTGTTGGCATTTCAGATCTGATGCCTGCAGTGACTCGAATGAGGCACGTCATTTTATGCTTTCAGTGTTTTTGGGCACCTTAACAAAGACATCATTTTAACCCAAACCACTTAACCAAGTGGTTTTTGTGCCTAAACCTAACTAGAGACCTTAACCACAGCATTGTCACATCATAAAACTTCATTATTTTTTAACAGTGATTTGTAACAGTTTTGAAAAACAGACAAATGATGTTATCCTGTGGATTACTGCAGACAGTAGTGACATATTAGAAATGGAGTGCATGTTCAATCAATGTATTTGGTCGTTTAATTTGTAAAACTTTGATTGAAGCATTTACATGTTTACTATGTATACAGTGGATGTAGAGAGATGGGACAAGATAGGGGAGCTATGGTATCTGACTGAAGGATATTCATTTCCACATTGAATGACAGGATTAAAGATCTTTCTAGTAGCTGTTCTGGAACTTTAAGCTGTATACTTTTAATGGATCTTTAAGGCTTTAAGGCCTTTTGCTCATATTGGACAAGTAGGTTTTTCTGTTTTTCTGTTTTGATCCTTGTAGTTTTTCTTCGTAGCGGTGCAGACAAGAAAATGGTCATACTTATCATTTTTGTAACATGACTCATTCAGTCCTAACAGTTATTGAAGGTGTCAATTTAAAATGTATCACTTTCTGTGCAGCAGAAAAGAGACTGCTTAAAGCAGCAGATGGAAAACCCTTCATTAACTGAAAACCGTCTGGATGACTTTGTTGTGTTATATCAGAGACAGTAGAGCAGCAAGATAGACATTTATTCGAATGAAAATATGGTGATGACCTAAAACAGCAGGTAGTTTGTATTCATACTGCAGTAATTGTGTATTTTTGAAGGAGTTTCTAAAGGAACCTCTGAAACAAGGTCAAGATGTAAAATAGCCTAAAGGTACTGTAACAAATCTTCAGCGACTCGCTCCGTTGAGCACACTGCTGCACCAATGACAACACAGCACATTCAGGGACAATGAGATGTCATTTATAGAATTGCACCTTTAGACAGCACCCAACAAATGATGCTGTGGCGGTCTGCCCTGCACTCTCTCACCAATGACCCTCTCTTCACACACACTCTCATTGCTGTGACTGGCCACCATTTCAACCCAGCCTCCAACAGTTTGGCTAACCACCGGCTATAAATCTGTCTCCATGAAGGTGAACATTAGCCCCGCTGCTATAATACAAGTACTAGGTGTACAATCTGTGATCCATTTGAGCAAATTCATAAACCTCAACATTATGTTACTATTGCACTCAACTTTTGGGTGAATTTCATTCCACAGGTCTCTCCGGTTACCTTGAATTGTGTCATAAAGCTGTAAATCTTGGTCTCTACGGAGGTATATATCACTGTGCTTATGGAAAAATCCACCAGAAAACTCTTGAGTTGTTCTGTGTATTCTGCTTCACTCTGTGGATAAGTGGCTAAATGACATGATGTCCAGACATTTTCAGCATTTCGGCATTGGGGTTTTTAATGGTGTTAGGTGTGAGGTGGAAGCAGTGTGTGAAATACAGGTGGTCTCCTTAGTCAGCACTTATCTAATAAAAATTCTAAATACAATTTCCAGCGGACTTTAAAAAAAAAAGATGATTATTCCGTATTTGTCAAGTTTATTTGCATGTTGAAAGGTGATGAGCAGCACAGCAAATGTACTAACAGTGAACATAAGACTTAATGTGCATCTGTTTTTTTCCATTGACTTGTCCTGAGCAGGTGGAAACACAAGTGAACCCGATCTATTAAGAACATGGATGATTGTTCTATATCACTGCATTGTTTTAATGTATTTATATAATGAATCTATTTCCTAGAGTACTTAGGAAAGATATTGTATGAGCTTTTTAAATATGTGTTGGGTCTGGTAGCAGGTTTTACCTTAATGGTTCAGGTCATGACGATTTCATTGCTGGTTTAGGACTGGTATCAGTCTGCAAAACTGTACCTGTGAAGATGATATGTGTAAGTTTTCTTACGGTGTAGACCATATGTAGCTAATTGGAGGGTGTATACTATACTATACTCTATCATTTTAGAGGACGCTTTGAACATGCAAGCTCCTTCTTGTTACTGCCGGTGCTATTCTGACACATCTCATCGATATTAAATCCTATGTGACACCGGCAGGTATGAGAGAATCCGGACAAAAGGTCATGTTCGCTTTTCCAAAATAAACTTAATTACACAAACAATCCGAGAGTCCCAATGAGGTTTAGCCAATCTATATGTCAATGAGTCAGGCAGATAAAAGGTGGGAAGCGGTAAATAAGGCGTAAACGCAGCTTGTAACACTGCACGCTTGCGCCATACGACACCGTGCCTCTTCCAGTAATTACCGCGCCGCTCCTGCGTCCCTGTTTGATATTTGATCGCTGTCTGTCAATGATAACACACTGTGCCAGATGGTTTATGCAGTGTGGCCCAGCTTCACCACACTTCATTAGGGAGAGGGAGCGCAGAGGAAAAAGCGACTGCAGAGGGACGGATTAGCCACTGCTGTAGAGCCTAGAGGGGCTCGTTGAAGCCTGTTGGGGCATCAGAGAGGGTCTTCACCTTGTTCCCGCTGTGAGAGCCTTACTGTTCGAGGAGAGACGAAAGGAGGTGCAGGGAAAGAGAGAGAGAGGATTTGGTGACAGTGATCTCTAGGGCACATTCACAGCTGCAGTTTGTTTTGAAAAGCATTACAAGGAATAAGAGCTTGTATCTCTTCTTGATAACAGTAAATATGCATTCCAGCGAAGTGAGCTATTGTGAAGCTTAACTTGGAGCGAGTAAAACAGCATACTCTTCCTGTTCTGCAGCACAAAAGCCTCCAAATCAAACCCAGGGGCTCACACTGTGAATGGCAGGCTGACAGAGATGCTAATAGATGATGTTTGGTCGCCGATAACTGATGTTAAAATACTTATAAATGGAGGCAATGTGACAGTGTGAGTTCACTTTTAATGTGTTAAAACTTCTCTTGCAATACATGACCTGCTAAAGGTAACACTTTTCTTTTCATTTGCCAGGATGAGTGAGCGATACGTGCAGATCGGAAGCAAAGGGGCTCTACTTGTAATGGTGCTTGTGATCAGTGTCTGGGAGATGTCCGTACCAACAGAAGGCTCGACAGGTGAGTGCATTTAAACAGAAGCAACATCTGCTGTTATCTTGCTCCTTAAGTGTCTTTTTTCATGCCTCATTGCTGTGACTCCTCAGGTGCTATATAAACTTGTTTCCTTTCCAGGACAAATAAGCATTCCAGTGCGGCAAAGCTAACATGAGGTCAAAGCTGTCATATCCTGTTTCTGTTTTTGTGCTAATCTTTGCATCATCTTGTGGAATTGAAATCTAAATATCTTAATGGTGACACATTATTAGTGTATCATCTCACAGACTACCGTGATCCTACTGCCTAATTGCATTTTGGCAATGACCCAGGCTCTGACTGATTCCATGTGGGGGTCTTTAGTAAAGATTTAAGATTTAAGATTTATATTGTGTAAAACAAGCTTCATATTTATATAAAATTGTGGGGGGTTTTTTGTCTTTTTTACTGCTTTTGTTTCATGTTAACAGATAAGTCTAGTGGTCCTTAGTATTTTCTTATTGTCACCAAACCCCATGAAAAGACTGAAAGCAACAATTAATTATGTTGGTACTAGCCAAAACCTCTGTGCCATATATCTCAACTTCTTTATCTAAAAACTATTAAAAACTCATTAATAAGCCACACCGTTGCACTGGGTGACATGTTGCTTCATTATAATGGATATGGGCACTGTAGATTAGAGTACCACATATATCGACCTGCTGCTGAAAAAACTCAGTAGCATAGCAAACGTGTATTAATCCGCAGCTGCAAATAGTCCCCAACAAAGCACTTTTTGAGTACGTTTTGCTAAATGCTACAGTGCCCAGCTGTTTTTTTCACTGAGTCTCTTGAAAAGATAAAGGTTTATATTATTGTGACCCATTTTTAAAAATGTGTGTCTTTGCAAGGAACTAATGGGCTCGAGGCTGTGAGCAACAGACTGCAGAGAAACACATTGTTTTGATAGTGCCATCATCTTCCTATAAATCATATTTATCAATGCCATATTAGCTACAGTAGCAAGGCTGAAAGCGGCGAAAGTTTTCCATCAATCCCACCAGTGGATGCAACAATTTTAAAGCACTGGGTTTTTGAAAGGTCACTCCAGCAATTTAGTACCATATCTCCCTAAATATATTTTGCCTTTGGTCCCCAGTATGAGTCAAGCTCCAAAATGTGTGCTGCTACAGTTCCCATAATGCTGGTACATTTCCACTTCATTCAAACTCCAAGCCCCCAGGCTTTCTGTTAATATATGTAATCTCCACGTCCAAACTGAGACAGCTCATGACATCTTGACAAGCTCTGCCAGAGCCACAGAAGACATTTAACAACTGGTAAATGAGCTGGTTCTTGTACTTTTATGAGTAGTAAACTGACATTGATGTGTAAAATCAGAATTTCACTTTCAAGGTATTGAATCCAGAAGCTTTACAGAATTCTGGATTCAATACCTTGAAAGTGAAATTCTGATTTTACACATCAATGTCAGTTTACTACTCATAAAAGTACAAGAACCAGCTCATTTACCAGTTGTTAAACAAGGAAAACAAGGAAATGCAGAAATCTGGTGAAGGTCAAAGACCGTTAAATCTTCTCATTACTCAAAGGATTATGAAGATGAGACATCTGCTTCAGTGTCTCAATTATGAATCATACTGGAGACAGTTTAGCTCTGGTTGTCACAGTTTCATGATTTCCTCAACGAAACCAATCAGCCAGGTGGCCCAAAGAGGCTCAAAATAACGTTCTCCTTCACATCTAGACATAAACAACTTTCTGTCTACAAGCTTGTTGTTTCTCCATCCATCTGTTCACTCTACTCTGCAGCAACCAATTGGACTTGTGGAGGCTTGTTTGATTTGCTCTTAGTGTGAAGCCTCAGCTTTCCATTCAACAGAGAGTGACCTGCTGCACCAATGCCAGGGGTGACGTGGGGCAAACACATTGAAAACTGCTGCCACAGTGGCGGCAACTTCTCATGTGAGGTGTTTGGAAAGGAATTTCTCACCATGCGTGCATCACAAATAAAATGTCACAGTAGTAAATGGGAAAGTAATTGGATTGAAACAGCTATTTTGGAGGTACGAGTCAAACTTGTCTCCCCTTGCCTCATTAAAAGTGCTATCGAATCGTCACTGGTAAACCCAGGGAGATCAATTATTGCAACTCAGCAACATTACAAGTGGAGGCCAACCCACATGTTTCATCACTTCGGAGTCCCACTGACAATACACAGCCTCAGGTAATTGGTGGTGTACCTGCAGTGCTGCCGCTGGACAGGTTGTCCATTTGTGAGCATGATAGAAATGGCACATACCATCCTGCTTTGTCGACCAATTAGACAGGAGCACGGCGCTTTGATGTGCGTGCCTTTTGATTGGCAGCAATCTACACTCAAGGCGCTCATCATTTCAGCAGGAAGTGGATCAGAATAATCTCGCACACATTCAATTTCTCTCTGATAGCCACCGCAGCCCCCTAATTTCCCCTGGGTGTTATTTCTGTTGCTGTAAACCTGTTATCATTCAAGGGATGAAATGAACTCAGAACACGTCCAAGATTGAGAAAATGTATTTCTTCTCTGAGAACACAAGAAGAAGGAAAACTAAGCCTACTCTCTGAAGCGTGGGGCAAATTTAGTTCATTTCATCGAGTAGGAAAGTTGATTTACAAATGCACATGAGCTTTCGCTTCTTTAAATAACTGGTTTGTGTCAGCAAAGACGGGATCAAGTTTGCACCATCAAACATGCTTTTCTACTCGCTGACAGTTATGTTAATACATTTTATTTCCACTCTAATTTATGAAAAAAGATTTGACTTTCGCACTCCCTTGTCACACTGTGATACTGTGTATCTGCCACAAAAAGGTCTGTCCTTTACTACTGTGGAGGTTTTTTCTGTTCATCTTTGTGCTTATACAGTGGTATATACCACTAACCAGGAAGGAGGTCGAACAGAGATGAGTCAGACATTTTTTACAAAGGTTGAGGAGACATTTCATTTATCCTAATTAGCATCTATTGTAATTGACCTTTCGAGATACCTCCTTACCTGTGCACAAGGTCAGTCTCTCCTGAACTTTTTGCCTTCAAATCAAGAGAGTGTCTACTCAAGACCTCCTTGCCACAAGTTGTATGGGTCTAAGATTGCAGTTGTGACAAATAAAATATGGTTACAAGAATAGTTTTACTTTTATGAAGCTACCTACCGTCAGCAACCAGTAAGCCTAAGTTAGCATGAAGACAGAAAATAGAGGGAAACAACTCGACTAACTCTGAGTGAAGCCAACACTTTATTGTTTTACACAGGGTTGTATGCTATTTCCTGGAGTCTTGCCCAGGTAACCATTGGAGACTCCTCCTGTACTTGGCCAAGAAACAGTCTTCCATTCAAGCTGTTCCTCCTGTTTCCAGACATTATGCTAAACTAAGCTAACCAGCTTCATATTTACAATACAGACATGAGAGGGGTATCAATCTGTACTTCCATAAATGTTGAACTGTTTCTCATAGGTATGGTAAGTGTAGCCCAGCTATCCCCTAATATAATCACTGAAGGGCCCTGAGTTCTTTAACTGAAATAAAATATTATACAATAAATAATAGTTAGGTGATGTAATCTGTTCTCTGTTACCTTTTAAGCTTTTTTAGGTGTCTTGAGTCTTTAAATCACTGCAAATTAACTGTAAATATATGCACTGTAATAATCCTTTAAGCAGTTACTGTAAACCCAAGTCTCACTGAGTTTTACCTGTATTCAAACACCTTTAATGAATGAAATAACCAAACATCACACTGGAATCAGTGGTAAGAATAGTAAACTCAATTATTTACTTATAGAAAAAAATATCAAAACAAGTAAAATGCAGTCTATTTAAACCACTTGTTAATCTCTTAAACTCACATATAAACTTCCGCAATACTACTCTTAAATTGGATAAACACAATACTCAAATGACATTCAATTATCCCTTTTTTTAAAAATAAAATAAAATACCAGTGGGCTCGGGCACACACACACACACACACACACACACACACACACACACACACACACACACACACACACACACACACACACACCTTGTGTGCCTTGTTGCAGGCGTGATGTGATGCTCGGGTACGGTGAGGCTTAAAACTCTCTGGCCACTTCACTCAAAAGAGCAACAAATAAAAATATGGTACCTTAATCAACAGTGAAGTCAGTTTGGCTGTATGAAGCAGTCTCTCGAACCAGCAGTCAGCAATCAGGATACTCTTGAGTTTGAGGGTCTCTCCTTCTCCTTCTTCTTCTGAAAAGATGAATTAGAGCCATATTAGTAAGCTGATTTAGCTTCTGTGGCTAAAGTTCATTCACTTGGTTAGTGATGCAATGCTAACCACACACCTGCTAACAACACACCTGTGATAGCTAAGGGGTTAATAATATATACCATGAAAACTGTTCAACACACTTCGGGTAGAAATGTTCTCAGCTCTTCACAGAAGATATGCTGAATAATGTCCTGGCACAAACTGCGGGATAGACAGCCCCGAAAAACATCAACTACATACTTTTCACAGACTTTTTTACATGTTGTGATTCAGCCAGTCAATCGACATACAGCCACACACCACTTCCTTTTCCTGCCATTACCTTCAAAATAAAACTCTTCAAAATAAAATAAACATTTACTCAACATACTTATATCTTTACATCGGTACCTTTTTAACTTATTTATCCCACAGCACGTTTTAATCTTTCATGAAACAATTTAGGATACTTTTAATGTTTTAACATTTTTAAACATCAACTTTAGTACATATGGTATTATATTTTAAAGCACTTTGATATATTATTATTATTTTATTATATTTTTAACCGGGTTACAATAGGGTTAGTCTTAGTGCAACTATAACACTTGCAGTACTTCAATAACTACTACAATAAAAAATCCTTAACCTTTTCAATTTTGGGAAAGCAAATAATGCACAGGAAGGTTAACTAATAAAAGCATAAAAAGAAACTGATATAGTCAAATGATTGCCCAGTATAGCCTTGATATGTTAAAGCTAAAATGTGTGACACTAGCTCAATGAACACAAAATTAATCAGATATGTTAAAAATAAATAATCTGAAAAATAGCAGGAATACATCACCACCTGACTTTTATAACTTAACTCTGTCTCTGGACTCGTCATATTGCATAGTTGCAGAGGGTTTAAATTTTGACCTTTAAATTGTGTTGGTGTGTCCCTGCAGAGACATTACAAACTTGAATTTCAATGTCCACCATGGAAAACCACTTAGCAAGAATTAAAGCATATAGGCTGCTAAGGGGGAACTTGAACCTGAGTGTAATGAAATGTATTTGATGGCTCAGTAATTTTTCGACGTGCAGCTCCCATGTAGTACAGGTGTAGTTTCAGTTGGCAATATGTCAGAGACTCTTTCCTCAGTGTTGTAAATGTTGCCCTGACGTATGACCTCGATGTCTGACTTACTGTACATCCATGTGTTATATGCATCATAGATTGTTGCTTGCTCTGCACCTTCCATTTCCTGCACTTTGTAATAAAAATGACTTATATGTTGCATAAGAAGCATCTTGCCAAGAAAGGAAAACACTGCTTTCACCCTTTAGGGAGCAGTAACTAACAGTCAGAGACACCACAGCATCCCTGTGTTAAACATAACAATCAATCCACACATGCAGCATTTTACAGTTTGTAATTGTGGTTGAATATTGTGTTTTTGCATAGTCGTTTCTCCTCTGTCACTCTGCTAATAATAAACCAACAAATGGTTGAGGGTAAGTCCTGTTCGTCACTATCAACACCGTACATCTACATGTTGTACCTCATTACATACACTGTAAAATATTTGACTTTGAGTTTACAGTAAATACAGGCATTACTTTCACAGTAAGATACTGTGACATTTTCTTACTGTATTGCACTGTAACTTTACAGCAAATACAGTAATATCACAATATGCTGCTGTACAGTTACTGTATTGAACTGTGACCAGAATACTGTGATATAGCAGTATGCTGTTGTACAATTACAGTAAAATGAATGCAAGTCAGTAGCCAGTTATTTACTGCAAATTTACACTTAAAATAACAGTGAAAAATACTGCAAATTTCCCCCCTGTTAACCTACAGCAAACCTATAACATAACACGTTTAGATTAAAATAAAGGCACAAGCAAAATCTATTTAAGACATTTATTTTGCAAGTTTACATTTTACAGGTCAGTGATTCTACTGCAGGGCAATGCATACATGTTGGTTCACCTTGCAAAATCTAAAAAGCTTGAGCATAAATAATAATTATTCATTCATAGCTGAATTACCTCCCAAATTTTATTTCACTAGGGTTTTAATTTATAAAGGTTGTACTAACACAATGGAAAATACAATTTCTGCAGTCACAGTAAAATTGAGAACACTGCCATATATGAAAGGACAGTTTCACATTTTTTCCGAGTCTGTCTTAAAACATTTCTCACATGCTCATTTGTGCACTGCAGTACTATTGTAGAGTTATTGTTCTGTGTAGCCATCCCTCCTGTCTACGCTGGCCTTTATTGTCACTGTACAAGTACAATGAAATGTCATGTGGAGGAAGCCCATAGATGCCTAATTAAGAATACTATAAACTATTAAAAAAATATAGACAACTATAAAGTGTAAGATACAAAAAATAAAAATTAGAGATTGAAGAAGGAGATACTGTATATGCAGAATTTATTTTATAAAGTAAAATGTCCTGTATTGGGAGCAAGTGGAGCGAGTTGTGCAGCAGTTTGGAGAAATATTACATAGGCCAGATTATTGCACTTCAAGATATATTGCACATAACAGATATATATAGCTATAGTTAAGAGAATGGCTGAAATAAATAAAGGAACAGTCAGAGTGGTTGATAAGTAATTTCATTATTGCTCTTGAGTAGAGATAAGATGACTAATAAACAGTCACAGTGGTTGAGATATAATACAGTCAGTGCCAGTACGAACATTTGCATGTGATCAAAATGTGTAAGTGTTTAAATATTTAAATGCTGTTTTAAGGGTGGGGAGGGGTGTTCTGCAGTGTGACAGCACTGGGATAAAAACTGCTCTTCACCCTGGTTGTGTGATCATTCAGGGCTCTATAGCTCTTACCAGACAGCAGAAGGGTGAAGCTGCTGTGGTCAGGGTGCGTCGGGTCTCTGTGGATGTTCATGGCTTTGCGGCTGCTGTGGGTTCTGTAGATCTCTTCCAGTGTTGGGAACTTTGAGCTGATGATCCTCTGAGCCGCTTTGATTATGCGCTGCAGGGTTTTCCTGTTCTCAGAGGTGTAGACAGAGCACCATGCTGTAATGCAGTATGTAATGATGGACCCGTAGCTGTGCTTTCTTCGGGCACCTCAGGAAGTGAAGCCTCTGAAGACCTTTCTTGGCCATTGCTGTTGTGTTGATGGACCATGACAGATCCTGGCTGATGTGGACTCTGCTATGAAGTGCCTCCACTCTCCACTGTTGATGCTGGTGATTGTTGTTGTAATATTTCAGTCTCCTAAAGTCCAATATCAGTTATTTTGTTTTCTTTGGGTTGAGAACGAAGGAATCCCCTCCTGATGTGATTCCAATACAAGACATGTGGGACAAATCCAAAGTCCTCATACTGTGCAGGAATTACTCACAAAGTCCTGCTGAAGATAATATGAGAATTCATCAGTATGAGGTAGTATTAAATTCCCTCTTTGTGTGACAGCTCAGCAAGGAAACACTATCTGTGGAAACA
Source organism: Scomber scombrus (assembly GCF_963691925.1). NCBI lineage: Eukaryota > Metazoa > Chordata > Actinopteri > Scombriformes > Scombridae > Scomber > Scomber scombrus. Next base: position 7,272,084 of record NC_084991.1, read on the forward strand.
CAAGGAAGGAATATTGCACTAAAAATGCAATTCTGAAAAATTCTCAAAAACTCTAAATGCTGAAGTCTTTTGTACAAAATGACTGTCAGTACTCTTCCATGACAGACTTGAAAAATGTGAAGCTGAGCAGTGTACATGTCTGGAAGGAAACTTAACAATATAGTTCCCTGCTAAAAGCCTGAAATATTCCTTTAAGAAACAAATAACAGAAAAGCATATAAATATCTGGAAAATGAAGAATTAGCTAATATACACAATAATATATGATCAGTTTTTCTTCAACTTGTTCCATCTTGCTTTCACTATCAGTAACCAACACTAACTGAAACTGAGCCTCACTATCAACCTTTATTTAAGATTATTTAAATCAGTACTGCATCAAATGACACCCTCTAATGTCAAAAGGTTGCTTGTACTGTCTGTCCAGACAGTGTCAGTATATTGTAGGTTCATGGAGTCTAGTAATCCAAATGTTTATCAGGGCGGCTGCTATGGATTTGTTTTTCATTCATCTTAGAGGACACACACTCCCCTAATGATGCTTTAAGGGGTTTAGGTGCTTCCAGTTGACCATTAAGGCTTCATTAAAGAAAAAGTAAAGTGAAACTGTGAAACAAACACACAAAAACAACCTGATATGAACTTTAAAGAACTAATTTTCACAAAACAAAAGAGGAAACCTTGTGCTACATGTAAGTCTGCACAGTCCTCTAACAGCATGTCTACAATGGCATCCACTCAAAGTCCTAACTCAGGGGTGTCAAACTCATCCAAGGGCCACATACAAATATGGAAAAAAGGGAAGAATGACAGAGGGAAAGAATAAAGTAAGGAAGTGAAGAAGGGCAGAAGAAAGGAAGGAAGGAAGAAAGGGAGGAAGGAGGGAAAAGAACACAGGAAGGAAAGTGGGCTGGATTGGACCCCTTAGAGAATGACAGAAGGAAAGAATGAAGGAAGGAAGTGAAAAAGGACAGAAGAAAGGAAGGAAAAGAAGGAAGTAAGGACAGACGGAAGGAAAGAAGGTCAGAAGGAAGAAATGGAGGAAGGACAGAAGAAAGGGAGGAAGGGCAGATGGAGGGAAGGAAGGAAGGTAGGAATGAAGGACAGATGGAAGAAAGGAAAATAAGGATGAAAGGTAGGAAGGAAGGACAGATGGAAGGATGGAAAGAACACAGGAAGGAAAGTTGGCCGGATTGGACCCCTGACGGGCCGGTTCTGGTCCATGGGCTGCATGTTTGACACCCCTGTTCTAACTGCTTACTAAAGGTTAAAGTGCCCTGAGAGGAAGTTGTGTGTGTGAGTGTGTGCAGCAGTAAACACTATTGTGCCTTTTCCTTCATTTTCAACATCTACCTATCCCAGTTTTAACGTTGCAGGTAAAACTTGTTATGAGCTTTGTTAAAGTTAGTCAGCTTAGCTTCTTTGTGTATGTGCTAAGTCTTTACTCCAGCTTCAAAACTACAAATATGACAAACAGCTAATGCTCGTTAAGTTACTAGGTAAAAAAGTATATGCAGTACATTATTCCAAAATCCCAAGGTAAATGCTAGATTAGATGGGCCAGGTGGATGAACCTGGCCCATTGAGGTTAGGCTTAAGGTTATGGTTAGAGATAAGGTTAGGGTTAGCATACAAATCTCGTGAGAGTTAAGCAAATCATCCCTCCAGCCAATCCAGTCGAGCACCAACTAAGTCTCAACTGACCAATCCCACAATACTCTGCGATTAAATTCAAATTTCACAGTAATTTCCTGTGTAATGTCCACGCCTGCATTGGTTTCACAGTAAAATTCAGAATACAGTATTATATTGCGAAATATTACAATTAAAGCCTGTCGAGTTATAATAATGTAATTAATTGTTAAATATGAGTTAAATCTTGTGAAATCCTGGAAATAATTTATAGTGTATGTTTGCACAGAGGGAATTACACACACTGAGCTCGTCATCGAAGATCATTTCTCTATATGAGAGGCGGTATTTTGGGCTTCACACAACCCTGTGTATATAGCAAAGCAATGATTACATTATTATTCACGACAGCTCCATGAATGATATAAAGTATGCATCATTTTCAGTTTCCTCACTGTCCCCAGAGACCAGCGTATTAAAGCTTTTCAAGCTGAGTAATTTCAGCGTTTGCACAGATCATCACTTCTCACTGAAAGAAACTTTGGTTCAAAGGATTCAATAAAAGGAACACATGCCGGGTAAAAAAAAAAACCCACAATACTGTCTGATAATCATCACTGTTTGGAGGTCATACCTATGGTATTCCTCAGGATTTGATCTAAAATTAGATTCTAAGCTGCTTTTTAGGGTTTTAATTAATGTCACATTTCAGGGTGAAATTTAGAATTTAGCGTTAATCTATTAATTCACAAAGTAAATCAGCACAAATATTTAGTGTTGATACTTGACACAAATTCTCACCGACCAATTGCAAATGATCCTGAGGGAAGAGTGAGCTGGAGAGTCCAAAACACAGGAAGCTACTGTTAGCTTGTTAGCTATGCTGCACCGTCCATTTTTGTTAAGCCCTCGTCTCAGAATATAAACTGCCCTACAAAATAACCAATAAATCAATAATAAGATAAGAATCAATGTAACAAACACGTTGAATTAATAGTAACCCATGTGAATGTATCATCCTGTTATTGAATGGTCTAGCTAGCTTGCTAAGTGATAGTTAATTAAGTAGCACTAGCATTGTCCAGCTTGGCTAACATGTACTAAGTTAATACACCATTTACAGTTTTTCATCAACTAGTCAACTAACTAATCAACAGATTGAATGAAGGAAGGAAGAAAGGGAGGAAGGGCAGATGGAGGGAAGGAAGGTAGGAATGAAGGACAGATGGAAGAAAGGAAAAGAAGGATGGAAGGAAGGAAGGAAGGAAGGACAGTTGGAAGGAGGGAAAAGAACACAGGAAGGAAAGTTGGCCGGATTGGAAAGAATGAAGGAAGGAAGTGAAGAAGGACAGAAGAAAGGAAGGAAGGTCAGAAGGAAGAAAGGGAGGAAGCACAGATGGAAGGGAGGAAGGTAGGAAGGAAGGACGGACAGATGGAATGAACGGAGAAAGAAAGGGAGGAAGGGCAGATGAAGCTAAGGACACATCGATCAAATAGTCCAAAAGAACAAATCAAGCAGTTTATCTTTTTGTATCATTTCGGCATGGCAATACTCAACATTTCTACCTTTGCCCACTGGCAAAAGCAACAGTGGCTTATAATAAGTGTGATGTCAATACTGACTCTCCAACAGGCGTGTGAGGCTCATGAAGATATGTGACAACAGGAAAGGGAGTAAATTGGAGTAAATTATGAAATTAACAATGACTGAATTCCATTTAGACACATGGTTTCAGTTTCCTTGTATTGCTGGCTCACTGTCACATTGTTACAGCTTACTGGGGCAACTGAATTGCTTAGTGCGCAGACCTTACAAGCATTAGTAGTAAAAGTAATGTGGTTCAGAGCCATAGTAGCTGCTGGAAATATTTTGTCTGTTCATATAGCTACATAATGATTATACAACAATACTGATTATATAAAGTTGCAATAGAAATAAGGACCAAAGACAAAGGTAAAAAGTTTTTCGTCAAACTTGAAGATAAGAGCAGTTTAGATCAAATACAGAAGATCAAGAGGGCAGGGGGAGAATTTTATGAAAGAAAAAGTGCCTCTTTTTTCCTTTGGAATGTTGCTTCAAGTTCTTTTCAGACCTAATATTTGTAAGTACATCAGGATTTTGTAAAAAGAACACAGCTTTAGACAACACTTTGCTTATCAGCTCTTGGTTAAGAAATGATTGTCGTTTGTACTGACAATCCCTGTCGATCATATATTGAAGTTTTTTCATTTGTACTAATCTACTTTATACCATTTCTGAATCATATTATTGGACTTTTCAGTGTTTAAAAATATATTTGTATAAAAAATATATTTGGGCTACTAATGAATGTTCATGTAATTATCACAATGATGTAATTATTGCTCAAACTGTGCTATACTTGTTCAACACAACCCTTTTATTTATTTTTAAAGATAATAAGTCCTCGGTGGAGTTCACAGATGTGTCAGAATGATGGTGGAGAAACTGTTGTCACTGAGGCTTAAACACACCAGATGTGAGAAATAATGTGTCATCAGACTATTTTTTGCAGTTTGTGAAGCAAACTGTGCTGTAGACGTTGGACTGTAGCATCAGCAGAACCACGGACGATGTTCAAATCTTCCTTTCTTGGATTTTACTGAACTATTAACTGCTTATACAACAGCAACACCTCTGACCAGTTTTGTGCTTCCTGTCAAAAAAAACACTTACCTTAAACTCGCCACATCACATTTGAGTCAGTATATTCCCAAACAGTAAACCAGTCAGTCTGGTTTTTCAGGCACGTTCCTTTTCTCAAGTGAGATGACTGAAGCTTTGACATGCTGGTTGCGGGCTTTCGAAAGCGTGTCTTCAATTTCAAACGCAATCTGTTAATGAATGCCGTCAAAAAAGGAAACATCAGAGCTTTTCATTCTGTAGGTTTTACAAAAGGATTGGTTGAGTGACGAGGCGTCTGTGAGGAGGGAGAGATAGTATGAACCATGATTTGTTTGTTGACTTGCTGTCTGTGAGATATGTAGTGTTTAGATTAAGTTCCTGTTATACAGTGCTCTCTTTGACCTGCAAGTCTAGAACTGATAAATATTGGCCTGAGTGCAGATAATTATACTGTTTTTATTCCCTATGATATCTTCAATTTATTCGATGCTTGCATTTCCAAAGGGCAAGACAAGACTCTGTGTGTTTGAAATCTAATAATTAAGACCCAACAAGGTACTTCTCCTTTGTGTTCCCTTGTTATTTTCTGGGAGTGCTGCTTCACTATACATGATTTTCTTCCTTTTATCTGCAGGGAAAGGCTATGTAAAATGCCTCAGGGCTGTTATTTGTAACTGGAGTTATACTGCATGAAATTCTTTTCAAATGCAAATATATTTTCCCTTTTTTTCCTATGAAACTTTAAAACTGTAGTCATTTAGTCAGTGGTTCAAGTCTGTTTTCTTTATAGTCACATATTTACTCTTAAAATGAGAAATAATTACACTCGTTTTCCCTGCAGTGTTATGTGGATTTCTACATTCCAATAAAGTGTCATTATCCCCAAAACCACAAGACAGACACTCCGCTAGTTTCAAAATCACATTTCAAGAAAAGTCCTTGAGTTAGTTCAGTTGTGCTTGAAGCCAAAAAACAAAACAAAATAACCCATTCACCTTCAGATACCTTCAGATTTGATTCTCCTGCTTGAAGAACAAATATGAATATAAACCTTTATACAACCTGAAAAACACTTCTCAGGATGGATGGAAGATTAGAAATAGGACTGGGCGATATATCGATATTATATTGATGTCGTGATACAACACTAGATATAGTCTTAGATATTGGACATGGTGATATAAGTATTGTGTTTTGCTAAAGGTTGCATTACAGTACTGAACTTACCAGCACGTTGTAGCTGTTCTATTATCTGTCTTTACCCACTTACTCATTATATCCCCATAACTGATGATTGATCAGAAATTGCATTGTGTAATTATTTTGAAAAAGTACTAATAGTCACCCCTACAACATTATCTCACGTTAATGTTACTGTTTGTAAGACCTGAATATATAGTGAAGTTTTAAATATCGCACTGTAAACCCACTGGCCCATGAGTTGTTTTACTGCCACAGGTAAAGACAAGTGAATCCAAATACAGAAAGCAAGAGCAACAGCTGCAAACATCTGGATACATTCACCACGAACTGACAAAGAACTGAAAGAACAAACAGGTATAAATACACAAGGAACTAAACACAGAACAAGATGCCGGAAAAGGAGGATGCAAATTAGTCGAATCTACAAAAACTCCTAATCACATATCACCACTAGTGTAAAAGCAAACTTCAATGTCCTGTCCAAGGCCCTCACTCACTCAATCCTGTCCAACAAACAGGAGGGGGAAAAAAATCAGAGGGCCTCTAGGGGATCGGTGAAGAATGGCAGCTAGGGACACAGAGTCAGACTGAGAACAGAACCTTAAAAGGCCACAGAGGAGAAATCAATCTCTTGTTCATGTTTGACAGCTAATGTTACCACCTACTCTACAGCTAGGAGCTAAGCTAAATTAGCATTGATTCAAAGCTGCAGTTCTCACAAAGAAACAAAAGCCCAAAACGGATTAACAGTGAATGTAAAACTCCATATTACACCTATTAAGACTACTGACTTTAACTCAAGGATCTCTCCTGTATGAAATCCTATCCCTCTCTGAGTGAGATACCTCTCACTTTTCCTCATTTTGCCTGGATTTTTGAAGTCACATTAATACTTCTATCAGCACACATGCTTACATGCTGACAAAAGACTAGTATTGGTTTTTATTTCTGAGAGAAGAAATAAATAAAAGGTAACTATAAAAGCTTTGGGGTTAAGTTCAATGTTAGTTTGGTAAAAAAACAACAAGAAATAATTAAAAGTACATGTCACACATTCTTTCTACCATAAACTACTTACATTTTCTGGCAGTATTTCTTCCTTCCAACATTTTTATGCACCAATACACATTTTTGGGGAATTTTGCCTTTGCTAGATAAAGACAGTAAAGATACAGACGGGAAACAATAGGGAAAAGAGAGAGAAAGGCAGTTAAAAGTTCTATGGGATGCACCTGAAACAGTAAGCAACAAGGACACCAGTGTATCCACTTATTTACATTCATAGCATCATGCTCGCCTTATAAAACTTTGAGAGACACAAATCTACAAAGCACAACCACAGCAGAAGCAGCATGTCCTTAGGCTGTAAGGATCCTCTCTGTCACGGCGGCGGCGCTGCAGGTTTAAATCTGGACTTTGGGTTTTTGGGACAGACAGATTCCTCTGTATCTCCTGGCAGGGAAAGCCGAGTAGGCGTCCAAGTAGAACTCCAAATCCAGTCGGAAACACCGCAGCCTCTCAGTGTGAAGCACGTCCTTTAGAGAGATACTGGCAGCGCTTCTCTTGCAAACATCTGAGCAGCTCAGCTTACAGTGTGTTTGTCTTTCATGTCTTCCTTGTTTGGGGCAGGTTGTGAGTAAGCATCCCGCTACTTTTGGGCAACTACATGCATTTTTTTTCTTTATTGATGTATGATGAAGGATAGACAAGATTTGTTAGAGCAGATGTGCTATCAAAATTGAGTGCATAAAAAACGAACTCTCTTCTCTTTTTGTCCTTTTTTATCTGCTGTTTCCTTATGTAATCTAGTGTTTGATGCTATATTATATTTCCTGGAGATAGCAAAACATATGGTGCAATTAATATTGGATTCCCAGCCAATTTTAATGTAGATGTCATGTTCTACGGTTCAACTACTGCACAATTAAAAAAGGATGTCCCAGAAGTACACTGACACTCAACAGTTGCTGAACATCTTTGTCAGTTTTAATATCATTCAGTCTCAGCAGAGCGGCTCCTTCTGTCACTGTGTGTCTCACAGTGTGACCACCCCCCCTCAAATATAACATGCAAGTGAAACTGTAAGTGACTGCACTACGGTACGGACAGTTAGGACCAGTTTCACGCAGTCGTTTCAGATTTACTGTTTACCGCAGTGGCAGCGAGTATTTCTGCAGGACACCTCGTGAAAATGTCACACGCAATTAAAAGAGAAAGGAGCAGCTCGGGGCTCTAAATAATTCAGACAATGGAGCGTGATCTGGAAATTGGCTGCAAATAACTGCAGCACTGCACTTTTCTCTTCACGTCTGAATTTTTTTTAAGGGCTGATGCTTGTTGTGTAGAATCTGGACTGGCTCGGGTAAAAAATAATGTTGTTAATGATGTTTATAATGTCAGATCTTGGTTGGTTACATCAACTTCACTGCTTAAAGAGCCACTTACATAACTGAATCAGTCTGGTTTCAGTGGAAGGCTTCAGATCGTCCAATAGGAGCACACCACCAATTTTACACATGAATCTCAATCACCTTGATGATGGTTATTTTACATGTTGGCTTCATGAACGACAGCGTGGCTTTACATAACATAACATTATGTCTTGTGTCTTTTAAGACCACTGTAATAAATGTTGTATCTCTATTTTTTATACACTGATCTAACATGAGAAGATGAATCTCCTCATCATAATTATTTATGCACAAAAGTAGTTTAATAAACTAGAAAAATGTGTGAAAAAGCCAATTTTAAAGGGATTGAGGAGATTAATCATATCATGTCAGATCAGGTTAAAAACCCTTTTAAAACTCCAATGAAGACCAGACTAAAACCCCCCTTTCTATATTTTACATTTTTCATTCATGAAAAACTGTTGATTCAATGTATCAAAACACTTCATACAGCAAGCAAGAAAAGAAGAATTAAAGAGAAGCAACTTAACATTCAATGTGCATGTCAGACTTTATGAAAAAAGGCAGCAGAATTCACTCTAATGTTAAATAATAAAGTTGACAGTAGTGGTGAGGCATGCTCACAATGTTATCAATTAAAGCTTCATAAAAATGTTTTAAAATCCATCAGTGATGCAGACCGTGAGAGGATGAATTTTTAAAAAACATTTTAGCTTTTTGTCTCATGCATCAGGTGTCAAATATGGTGTGAGCATTGTCTCTTTCAGTAAATGTACTTGCCATGTCTGAATGAAGCTGTAAGGAACATTAAAATAAACAGTGTCTGAATGACAAAAAGCTACAGATGAAGCCAGTGATTGTTCTGGCTCAACAACGTGAGAACAGCTGTACCATGTCTGAAGGGTGCTCTCTAAAGTCTAAAGTCACCAGATTTCTCTCAGATTGAGTTTGTGGAGTTTTCTTGTAAATGAACAAGTTGTGTTCACATTCAGTGTTTCTTACCAAGCATATTTCTTTTGTAAGAAACAGTAAAGACACAATAAGCACATTTCTTTGTTAAGAAACACACTTCATATGTCTTTGAGGCCTTATAGAAAAAACCCTCATTGTCGATATCCATGTTTACTTTCTAGACGCCTTCTACTTTACGGTCTTTAAAAGGTGCACTGCTATGCTTCTTTCACATGTTACTGCTACCAATTGGTGATCAACAAATGAGCGTGAGATAATGGGCAAGAGTGTGTATCATGTGTAAGAGCATGGCTCCATACTACTACTAAGCAGCAACAACCCCACAGGGAACCTTTAAGATAAATGTGTAATCAAGAACCTGTGTTATGAACTGAAGGTGTGAGGTTTTTTTTCAAGAGTCTATATGGAGTTGCATTGTGGGAGTTGGTTTCCATTGTTGTTCGAGCATGACTCACACTGTGTCAGAGGTCGTACATCCTGATAACTGGGGAGTTCCGAGGGAAACACTAAATACCTCTGGGACACTCATATAGATATGTTTATCATTACTTAGCCTGTAAACACTATTGTATAATGTCTTCTGTGGCTCTTGAAGAGCTTTGTCAAGTCTGAGAAAATAACCCTGGTGATGTCACAGTGATGTCATTGAATCTACCTTGTCCTGAGCATAGAGACTAGAAATCTGTAACAGAAAGCCTGTATTACAAAGTGGAGGTGTGGACATTTATTGTAAAAGGATGGGTCTAACAAAAAGATGCTATTGGTTGTATTATGGGAAATGTAAGATCCAACATATTAAAAGTCAGAATATATTGACCTCTGCTGCATCAATTTTGACCCATTTCTCTTTTTAAAATGTGTCTTTTGTGAGTCCCTCAACTTAATGGAAGTGAAAATGACATTGTTGAATACCCCTTTCATTTCAAACTATTCAAGTTTTAAGTTTTCATTTTAAGATAAAGAAAAACCAGTATTCACTCCCAAACAAAATGATATTTTCTATGATATTATTATCCTACAATAAAACAGTGCTTTTAAGAAAATTGGTAGTCTGCTCCTCTTAGTCATTTCTTAATTCTTGAGACAGATAAAAGGGATACAATGCGGGCATTACAGACCCCAAGAGAGATATTCTTATGGGACTCAATCCAAGGCCAGAAGTGATGAGTGTAATAACTACTGCACCACCTCTGCACTGAATCCACACTGACTATTCCATGTTTCCTCTCATCTCTCCAGTGGCACACCATGTCCGAACAGGCACCTGTGAGGTGGTGGCATTGCATCGCTGCTGCAACAAGAACAAAATCGAGGAGCGATCACAAACTGTGAAGTGCTCCTGCTTTCCCGGGCAAGTGGCCGGCACCACCAGAGCTGCCCCGTCATGTGTAGATGGTACGCTCCAGCAACTGAATATTTCATTGGATATGTACTGTCTCTCCCTCTTTCTTTTTTTCTTTTTCTTTTTGCTGATACTTATTTCCACACATCTTGAGGATCATCATCAGTGTTTTCACACACACCTCCTCATTTAAGTGTAATTTCTTCTAGAAGATGCTTTCAGGGGAAAACCGTTAAAAAAAATGTCACAGTTTATCGTCTTATCAGATTAGAGAACAAGGAAAAGGCCAAACAAAATAGCCATATCGACAAGCTGAACAAGCTTGAAATTGATGATGAAAATGTCTTTCATTGAACTCACAAAACTGACAACGCTGATCCTCTTCTTCACCATGACACACCAGATGGTTTGTTACACAGAACCATCTGATAAATCGTCCTTGGAAACTGTTTGGAAAAGGGCAGGTACTTTCAAAAAATACTTGGCAGGTGATTGGATGAACCATCTGTCTATCACTCTTACCTTGTGAAGAAGGATTTGCATGGATCGTCATATTACGCTAATTGGTCCTAACAAGCGCTTAGGTTGAAGCTTGACTTAATGGATTCTCCCATGATTTTGTGATCTTGTAAATTCAGTTGCCTTGCAAGGTAAATAACGCCCTGTTTCCTAATATAATCTTAGTTGGCTTCACAGAGATCTTTTAATTTTAAGCAGATTCAATTTCACATAATATTGAGTACTAAACTCCTGCTCACTCAAAAACATGTTTTTCTTCTTGTTCGTGCAGTTGAATGCTTGAGCGTCACTGTGCAAAATGATGTATGTGCAGAGTTTGAAACTAGAAGGGTGTTTGGGTTAGTGGAAAGTGGAACGTTTCTCTGTGCTCATTGAAAATCCAATTTTAAGTGGCAGGCCTATGTGCATGATGTGTGACATCAAAAATAGTTTGGAAGCCAATGCTGCTCCAATATTCAGCTTACACAAGTTTGATGTGGAAACTTGCTGCAGTTATTTTTTAATGAAATATATTTGCATATTCATAGATTCAAAATGTTTAACACTTTTCTTACTATTTGGTCAACATCATCACACTTACATTAGTCAGCTTGACATTATCTTGCTATCTGACTGTGCATACTTTGTTGAATCTACAAGCCTTATAAAGAGGCTCCTGAAGACTTTTTTTAATCACCTAGCTGTCCACTGCAGACTGTAAAGTCAATCACCCAGAGGTGATCTCTTAGCATGCTAATGTGTCAGACCACCAGCTCGGCAGAAGTGGTGTCTTCACTTTGGTCTGAAAAGCGCGGGTTTTTGGCTAAACTCCGGACCCAATCATGTTTGACCTATTCCTTGACATTTTAGTATTGACATTTTCTGCAAATTAGAGCTGTGAGCTGCTTGGCCTCAGTTTAAAGCTCCACGGGAGATCTCAGTAAAAATGATCAGCACTTAACCTTTTAATTATTCTTTCTTCTACAACCAGGGATTACCCTTAGCTCCACTGTGTGAGACAATCTCCTCTTTATGTGAAGATAAATGAACCTCTGGACATCAGAGAAAACCTGAATAGATTTGAATGTGTAATTCGGAAAGAAATACAGAAATAGCTGTAGATTTTATTATATGTGCCCTGATTAAATAGTGACTTGTGACTTAAACACGCATTTGAGTTGGACATGATGAGCCTAGACACCCAGATAAAAGTAACCTTGTCTGTAAAAGCATTGTAGTCACATCACTTGACAATCTACCAGTTTTGGACTCTTGGTGCACCACCAAACAAAATTAGCAATGTATTTGCATCAAGTTAAGAGACTTACAATTACAAGTTTTAAAAAAGGGTTATTTGTCTCCAACCCCAAACCAAGGTTACTCCAATTAATTACTCCAAAACATTATACAACTGTCGTTACATGCTAAGCGCTCCCTAAAATGAGTCAACTGATGTGTAAAATTTGGGGAGCAAAGTTAAAACTCACAATCTACTGTACAATTTGAGTTAGCTAATGTCCCACCTTTGCCAAAACTATATGCTTCAGCGAAACTGAAATAAGGTATCGATGTGTGTTCATGCGGCCATTTATGATCATTTATGAATATGAGTTCAAGGTCAAAGTAAAAGATTTGCGGGCAGTTTTAATAGCTACTATTAAAATAAATGAATAAAAACTCAGATCTATGTTTTGTTGCCAGATGTTTTCATTCTGCGCAGCCTTTACATTTTTAAAGCATCATTAACTGTGAAGTGAAATGCATTCCATGTACTAAATGTATGTTTGGTTATCAATATCCCCATTTCATTTCACGTCAAACCTTTGAGGCTTTTTAATAGCTGGTGTTGCACAACCACCATCTGCTTGCCGTTGACCTGATGCACTTTTTACACCGCACCGCTGCCATAACCATGGCTGGGTGATACACATTGATTCCCTTATGTCGTAAAGTATCCATTCTATGCAATTTACTCTAGTGGGGCTCCAGTGTTATGTGTGGATTATAATAACCATCCTCTTCATTAGGAAGAATTCTAATGCTGGCAGAGGGGGATGTGGAATGTAGATAATGACCTTTATAATATGACAAATTTAAATGATGTCCTGTACAATGGAGCAACATAAGCTTAATGCTCTCTTTTATGGAGGCAAATGAGGCGATGTTCTCACTGCAGCTGAAGGTTTTCCCCTCACATGGAGTCTTTTTTTTCAGCTCTAATCTTGAACACATGGATATCTACAGTGTGTATGACAAAAATCCTGAGACTTGTGTTTGAATACTCAGAAAGCATTACATTCCTCTTACATCACTTACCTGAGATAGCTGTCAAGATGTGACAAGGCGTGATAAGAGGCAGCTATGATGATTGGATTGGTATTTTAGAGGAAGCCTCGTTTGGGCTCATACTGTCACAAAAATGTGCTTGAAATCTACACACAAATGCTGTTTTAAAATAAATAAAAGGTCTAAAAAATGCTAATTTGCGCAGAAGTTAAGATTTCAGCATGAAGGCCTGCAGTTGCAGACAGTGTAAAAAGATATTGCACTCTATTTGCTCTTTGACAGTTTTAGTGTCAAAGTATATAGATACTTTACTAAAAGCTACTATTTTTATATTAACAATGGATTAAACAACTGTGTAATGTGAAATGTGTCACTCCTAGTGACTCACAGATAATTTTCCCTCAGCTCTGCACATACCTTCAGCTCTACAGAGCATTTTATCATCTTTCAACTAACTGTTTCGCTTTTACAGCTGATTCAGTCTCTAAATGCTCTGAAAATGCACTGTAGACAGCAGACAGGCAAAGTTAGCGACTAGCTGGTGAACACTGTAGAACAGCTAACGTTGCAGATATTTTTGTGGAAAGCAAAACAGAACTAAGAGAAGAGTTAATATTGGATTTACATGTTGCATGTAGCCAGAAACACAATTTCAAAAGACAGCTAATGTTGCTCCATGTCTGCTAGGTGCCAAAGCTGAGTAACCAAAAAAAATAAATGTATGTGGTTGTAGGTAAGTAGGTTTAATGTAAGTGGTTTAACACCAGGCTTAAGAGTTTAATAAATATTGTAAAGGAAGTCATTGGTTGGTTCTTACTCACTTATTTTGTATTGTTGATGGGTGATACCATGCTGCTAAACCAAGCTAGCAAGGCTATCAATATCAACAATATCAACTTATAAGATGGTAATATGTCAAGGTTATGTTAATGCTGCTGCCACCAAGTGGCCAAAAATATTTACTGCAGGTTGAAGTACTGTACTTGAGTGCTGCTGTTAGACCTTTATGTCTTTTTTGTAGCCTCAATAGTGGAGCAGAAGTGGTGGTGTCAGATGCATCCGTGCCTTGACGGTGAGGAATGCAAAGTTCTTCCTGATCTGAAGGGCTGGAGCTGTGCTACAGGGAACAAGATCAAAACTACTAAGGTATGTTTAAGAAACAAACAAGTCTCTTTGATGATACTATATTTAGACCTGTTGAATCTGACCTAACACACTTAACCTAAACTGCTCAAGGTCAACAAGCCGGGGCTTCCATTACTGTTGTCAGCCCTGGTTTTACGTAAAAACAGCTAATGTTTGCAGTCGGTGTTCAGGCCCCTAGGGGCCTGTAATCAATGGGCTGCCATGTCTCCTTAGCACTTCAAGCCACTTTGAGCACCCAAACTGGCCAATTACTCACTCCAATTACCTGCTTTTAACGTAGTAACACGATACCTGCATCCTTCACTGTGTTATTACGACCCATAGACTTCAATTGTACCTCTCTCCATGTACTTAATTATTTAAACTGCCCGCACCACACCTGCCTGGAGCCAAGAGCCTGGAGCCTGGGGCTATTGATTCATGGACTTGTCGGGACCTCAAAACGCGATATATATATATTTTTCTTTTAGTGGCCCAGGGTTTTGAAACAAGCTCAGATGTCTGGTGGTGTCTGGAAATAGATTTTGGTAATTATCATGTCTTGATAAGAGTTTAATCCTTAAGCATGAAAACTAAACATATTCCTTTGTTGTTTTCTTTCACATGGACGCCTGGAAAGATTTCTGCGGACAGAGACCAGCTTTGGTAATGTCAAGATACTTCACAGCAGAGTCCAGGTGATTCATCTTTTTGTGTTTTTTAATGGTGAAATATTTTAAGAATGTACTTGTCTTTATTCATTGTGCTAATAACTTAATAACTAAGTAATAAGTACAGAGATTTCCAAAAGGGATCATTAAGGTCTATTACTTTATTGTACAGTATGAGAGTTTTCATATTATTTATTGTAACATTTTATATTTTTATCATAACCTTGTTTTCTGACCAAATACAAAGCAATTGTTCACCTCTCGTTACACTCGTGCGAGTTTGACCACTGGACTATTTGTGTGTGTATTATGTGTGTATTCACCCCAAACAGCCAAAATACATTATTGTACTTTAGCTGTAAGCTAGCTAGCAACGAAAGGCACCAACGGTGTCTGTCTTGAAAGGTTTTCCAGCTTGATGGAAGCATATTTGTGTCTATTTGTGTCACCTGATTACGAATTTGCCTCGATACGCATCTTTGCTTTGACTTTGTATTGTGCCACATGAAACATTTGCTTAACGTTTGATCTGAACACACCATAACAGTTCAGGCAAGTGGTATTATTTACCACATTTCCCCATAGTGTACCTACTCCAGAGATAGACAGAGTGGGATGAAAAGGTGTACAATCCAAAAAGACAAGAACCTGTTCAAAGAATCAGCATTACCCAGCAGATTTATATCATACACCTTTGAACTAAGCCAGAGAAATAAGTTCCTTAAGTTTTAAAACTTCCTACAGGCTGCTTGAAGTAGCAGGGATCACGCTTTCTTCCTCCCCTCTGCTGTGCTTTCAGGAAAACAGCACAAAAGTAAACCCGGAACCTCCAGCTATACTGACCTCTATCGCTCTGTATCATAAATGCATTCACGCGGACTGGAAACACCTTGAAAACTCAAATTCTAAACAAAACAGTGACTGGCTGCCACAAAGCCCGGGATTACGCTCTTTCAGTTTGGAGCAGATCTCTGAGTGAAGGAATAGTGTCTGACATGCACAGATGTTGATCAGCCTTAATATTTGCATATTTGCAGCAAATGGCAGCGAGAGGAGGTGGTTTAAATGTATGTTATGGACGTGGAAAATTGGTAATCCTGGAAGGTGACGTCAGCACACAGTCTGTGTGCAGTGTGCACATATTTTTAAACCAGTGGAACGAGAGAGAATAAAGACGAGCACTCACAGCTGTTCACAACAGTTTGTACTTCTCTCCTAGTTTTACATTTCAGCACATCAGAAAGTCTTTAGTGTTCTAGTTGGAAAGAAACTGTAACTTCATTAAGAGTTACTGTAGGATGTTAAAGCTCATATGTGAAGCATTTTTTAAAATTATTTTTGATAGAATGTGCTTTAGGTTTGTGTAAAAATGAGAACGCAGGACTTGGTGCGGTCTGTATATTTATTTCAGCCCATTCATCTCTTAATATGGTTTCCTGCTACAGTGTCTTTTTTCAAACAACAACTACAGGGGTGCCAGAGTCAGACTTTTTTTTTTTTACACAGTGGTTTTCATGTTATCCACCAAGAAAAAAAAATCATAGAAGTGTCTCATCCCACCAATTTCGATTGCATAGATTAAACCAAGTTTTTCAATTAATTTTAAATGGTAGGTATGGGGGTGGGAATTGACAGCATTTCATCAAATCTTCCTAGCAAATCCAAATCCTATCAAATCCCTCATCGAATCAGACTTGCTTAAGCTTTTAATGTTTTCAATTAACAAAAGTTACAATTTACTAAAATTCTAAGATGTCTAAATTACTTTTTCAGCTGAGAGCATATAATCAGCTTTTAGACCTTACAAAACATCATCTAAAATTGATCCATTTAAATTATTGTTATGATATTCAAAAAGGTTTAAATGGACATGATGCAATCAGCTGGATCATTTCTCTTGAGAAGAGTCAATCTCTGTTCTTGTCGAACAATAAAAATTAAGGCTATTTGCAGTTTTAGGGAGACAACAGGCTGCAAAATTAACTTTTTTGTCCCAGGCCAAATGGCTTTAGTACATTTTATTCAGTAAATTCAAATTTTACCAGTTCCGAATAGATTACCATTGTTTTTTGGCTGGTGAGTGAAGCAAATCTACCAGCCACTTGAATATTTTACCAATATTAGGCTGGTGCTTACTCTGTGTCCTGCCAGATAACAGCCAACAGTTAGATTCCAGCTGTCACAGACTAAAACTTATTTAGCTGTAGCTGATCTAATCTCCTGCCAATGATGTTTGTCATATTTGGTGGCAAAGGCGATGCTCAGTGCTGATTATGAATTACAAGCATGTTCTCTACATTGCTCTTTGCAAATTAAAAAAAGGAACATCAGATAAAAAAGGTGACTGAGATATGAAATGAAATACCACCCTCAGTATAAACCTGCCTGTTGAGAAAACATATTTAGTCAGCTGGTGTCACCACAAGTTTTCTGAGAAGTGAATTCTTTAAACTTTCAATAAAAAGTGTTATCTCTTGTTGCCACTTGGGACAGCTAAGATGGAAAGCTTCCCAGAGCAAATCCACAGTAAATAGTCAATGACAACATCCCAGATGACTGTCAATGCTTTGACTGTGGGAGTATGTAGCAGAAGATAAATAAATGAGTGAAATAAATGAATGTTTTGTCTTCGTACTGGCCCGTCTACTCATTGATGATAATGTGCTGAATCCATACCGTACCATTCAAATCGATGGGGAATAACATCTTGCCAACATTTTTCATAACCTAAAAATCTAGCTTAGTGCAGCTTTAAAATATCCATACTACTGTACAAAAACACCAGTCCTGGTGGTTACAACTCAAAACATATTGCTGAGAAGGACGCAGCAGTGTGCCAATTACACGGCTGAATTATACAAACACAAGCCTGTGCACCTGCTGTGTTAAATCTTTCAGCCAACCTTACTTCAGGCACTAAATGGAAATGCATCCTTTGCCAGTTAAATTAGTACTTGTCAGCCACCAATTCAACAAACGCAACACCCACTGAAGACTTAGTTTTTCCTCCCAGTATTTTTAGCATTGTTTCAGACAGTCACTCAAATACTGTCCCCCCCCCCCACCACCAAGTGAGACACAGTGTAGATCCATCTCCGAAGACATTTTCTCTTCTGACAAGGAGCGGCTTTGCTGTTTGTCTTTTCAGCGTGGAATTATTCTCAAATTAGTACCACATTAATCACAGTGACAGCTCGGAATGTAAATGACTCTGTAAAGTGAAGAATTTATTGCAGGCTGCTCAGCGACCAGCAAAGTGCGGCAACCACCTAAATTTATGGAAACTCTTTACTCTGTGTTTGATATGATTATATAGGTTCTCTCGGCAAGCGATCGCCTGATGGTTTTTGGATTGTTTTGCATTCCTGCATAATTGAGAATGATTTATACGACACTGTGCGGTGCCGTGCTGCTGCCGCTGCTTTGGACTGTTCTGTGTCAGGCGACCTATTTGTGAATTAATTTAACAGGGCTGTCAGAGCTGTCTGTTTCTTATCAAAAGTTCAACATCGATAATGGATCCTTACAAGTTTGGCGACGGCTTCCCACAGTCCATCAAACCTACGTGGCGGCTGACAGAGGGTTGGAGTCGATAGCGGATGCTGTTATGAAGGTTGTTCCTCGAGAGTCTTTTCTAGAATGTACTTTTTTTGGGGGAGCAGAGGAGCTGCCAGTCAGCCTCTGGGCTTCATGACAGGCAATTTAAACTCAAGGAGAATGGAGGTCTTCAGAGTATCTGACAGCATCGAACTTGGACAGAAAAAAACCCTCAGTTTGAAGCACAAACCCAACTCAGCAGCATCCTTTATCCTGAATACTGTGTAAAATTCTGACTCATAGATCACTGTGCTCATTCTTCAGGCCATTGTAGGTCTTTCATTAAGTCCTGGATTGACACTGAATCTAAATGACGTTTCTCAAATCACCGAACTGCACTGAGGTGTTTGTGAAAGAGGTGACGCTATGTTAAAAAGTCTTGTTATTTGCAGATTAAGAAGATGTAGAATTCATTGATTGACTGGTTTACAGTAAAGCCCCTGTAAGCTCCAAGTCTTCATGACTAAATAAGTAATAATCAAAGTTAAAGCTAGTATAATTGCATTTATGAAGTTAAATACAGGAATTATACTATTATACTGCATGAGGACTGTGTGGACATGGTTTGATCACATTTGATTGACAGTGCTGACAACAAGAACAAACAACCTTTGAAACAAACTAAGTAAGCAAAGAATTACCTTTTTCCAACTGAGACCCATCTAGTTCAAACTGTTTTGAAATATTTTTCATTTTAGAAAAATGTCTCTTCAGTCTCGAGTGAAATACCCAAATCTGTAAAGGTAAGAATAGTGAAAGGCTGACTGATAGAGTAGGGTTTTATTCATTTAATAAGGAGATTGTCATCATATCTGTGGGGCACATGCTTATGCTTCCAAAGTGATAAACCCATTTGATTTTTAGTGACAAAGCCTTTCATAACACCCCAGATAACAGACAGACAAATAGATAAACTTAACATTTAAGCCCCATCACTGGTGAGGCTCTGCAAATAGCAAAACAGTCAGCATGCTGTTTGTTTCATCCACTTCTACTGATATAACCTCTAAGGGTTATATCCCACCAGTGGGGGGTTTCAGACCTTTGCTCTTATCTTTCCTTAGGAGATAATGAGTTTTCTCACAGTGGCAAACATAAAAAGTACGTAAACTGCAAGAAGGAAAAGAGGTTTCTGTGTTGAATAATGCATCTGATTTTGTAGATGCTTCGCCAACATCTTTGACATGTCAATCAGTGTAGGCGGGAGTCTCACATCTTCTTTCTGGGATTTTCTTTTGATAAAGTTGAGTTTTTATTATTGCAGGTCAGGCTTTTCTCTTTCTCTGTTCAGCCATGACACCTATCTCTACTCATGCTAAATACATACTTATATTTGTGTTGGACCGCTCAGACAAGGGGAAAGATATCTACAGGGTATACAATATGTATGAAACTGATGTAAACACTTTAAAAGATACCCAGTGTTGCTTGTTGCTGTAACTTTGATGGTTCTGATTTCTTTCTAACTTGTTTTCTTCTGTCACAGGTGAATCAACAATTCTTTGTTGGATTATTAAAGGAGAAGAGAGCAATGCAAAAGGACCTTTCTGTAAATAAAGACTTCCTTTCTTCTGGACTGCAATTAATCTTTGGAAAACTCTGAATGCTTCTTCTTGAACTCTACAGACATCCAAAAAGAGGAGTATATCCTACTGAGCACTTCTTTTTGAAAGACTCTGTGTGATTAGCCTTACTGGACAACAGGATTTACTTTCTGACATTGTACTGCTTGTAGTGGAATACACTGGTGAACTTTGCCTAAATGTTCATTTCTAGAGTGATATGTTATTTACAGGGGATTTTTTTTGTTCTTGACAGCAGGTCAGTATGCTGTAAGCACTGCAAACATTCAACATACAATGTGGTTTTGTTTTATAAGGCAATTGTGACTTTCATCTAACAAAGTGTAGTTGCAAAAAATTAAATAATGGAAATCTGTAGCTGAGCAGTGGATATTCAGGGTGGTTTTCAGAGAAATACACTCACTCTGTGTGTAGTAACAGAGTCTGATGTGATCATGCCAGAAAAAAACTCATTTGATAATTCAGTTTGAACCCCAGCATATATTATACATTTTATGTGTCTCCCCTCTGACCACGTTTTCTTTATTATCAGCTACATATATAAATTAAAAAATAACCTAGTGGTGAGAATATACATGGATAAAAGACTGGTTCATATGCCAGAATTCAATATCATCTCAGTATTACCTTTTTTCTCATAACTATAGAAAAGATGCAGTATAATGTTAAACTATTCAAACTACCAGCTGATAGCAGGCAGAAAGTTTGATCCAGTTGTGGTTTATTTTTCTTCTGAAAATCACTCTGCTATTTTCTGCCGCTTCTGCCAATTTTGTTTGTCTGTTTGTTTGTTTTTTACGTCCCAGCTCTGGAGTTCAGATCTGACTAACCAGACAAAAGCTGTGTAAATTAAACACAGCATCTGGTCACCAGCTGGTTGATGGCAACAATGTTCCCAAAACTGTTTTCAGCTCAAGTATGACTTGCTGATAACCTTTCAGTAGATATGGCTGATACTTCCTTCGTCTATGTAAGTGATAAAGTAATAAACTATGGTTGTGTAACTAAAGGCTTGTGTCTTTTAAGCATCTGTACGCTAAGGACAACCATTTAAAAACAAAGTCATGTATGTTTCAGGCCCACTTTTAACTCCAAGGGTACAATGGTGGAATAAATACGTAATGCAGTAGCCATAATGATAAAGTGATCCCCACTGAGTTATCAGGTTAGCAGGAACACCTGTCTAAATCCACTACCTTTCTGAAGCCTATCAGGCTTTGTGTGAAGTGTTGATTCAGCTGGTCATTTTGGAGGCTATACTTACTGGTGGTGTTGGCTGGACTGATTTGTACTGAAAGGTGGTTCTGTCACAGGGATCAATCTCAACTCTTTAAAAGGCAACGCACAGGCAGGCAGTCGCAGATATTGATGAATCAATTCATTGTGCTAGCCCCACAAAATTACAGATTAGTACAACAAAAAAACTGAAAAATAAATGAATGATACACAAAAATAGGTACAATTACAGTGTAATTCACTAAATATCTTAATAATAAATCATTGTAACAAACTCCTCCACCAGTCTCCATTCTCGGTGTATACTGTACGCGCTGGGGGCTTCAAGTTTCCACATCACACTTGCATACTGGACTAGGAATGTCAAGGATGAATCGATTATTGGTTAATTGCCATTAGTAACGTATCCAGTTAAAAATATATCAACTGATGCAGGTGACAAGGAACGTGACATGAAACTGTCAGAAAATGTTCTGTAGATTTGCTATAGTACACAGTTGTGCCACTAGGTGGAGTCACTTACACTTCGTTAAGGTTGGGTTACAAGGGTGTTTGATGAACGTACGAAAGGGCTCTATAAACTGTAAAACAAACGCATCTCCCTGCCTTCCAAGGAAGAAAAAAGTTACATTGTGCCTCGATCTGCTCACTGTGTCATAACGGACCTGTTGCCTTGCAGCTGTGTGGTTTAGCTACCTGAGGCTCATAGAAATGCTAAACTAGCATCTTGAACAGAAGCAGCTGCTCAGTTAATGCAGGCTGAAAGCTTAGTGTCACACAGCAGGACTCTAATTACACATGCTTCAAACAAAATCAACGCACAAGTGATGAACTGTATAAGTGATACTCCCCTCCGCTGAGTATAAATGCATTTCGGCACCGGCAGTAAATGGACTGATAAAATTGGAGCGACAGTATTTGTGCGTCTGTTGCAGCCGAGCAGCTGTTTCCAGCAGCTGGACTAACGTTAGCTACAGTGAACACACACACATCACTCTATCACGTAGATCAAGCGTGCAGATGATCTTATATTACACCAGACAGACTGAAGACCGTTGTGGGAAGATTGGAGTAGCCTGTTTTCTATTTATACAAAAAGGTTACAGATTATTTACTGTTGAAGAGCGCAGAAATTTTGACTCAATGTTAAATTATTAGATATATCCAACACATCTCATTTGAACTAATTGTGTCCTCTTGTGAAGCTTGAAGTTGTGCAGCTGTTTGCCGTATGTAATACTTTGTCAGGGCAGTCTTTCAATAGTGATAGTCATGAGTTCCATAATTTGGTGTTGACTTGATCTCTTCTTTTAACTCCTAGTGTTGCTTACTCTGATTTTATGTTGAACAGGTCATGTCAGTGGTTTAAACACTTATTATTAATGACTGATAATCGAATAAGGTGGTCGACTATTGGCGAAGAAATTGCTTAACATCTGCACCCCTATTGCCAGCTAATGTCAGTCAAACACGTCTCTGACACACTTCTGATATTTTTCCAATAATGAATAAGCAAGTTGACATTAGTTTGGACTACAAAAAGGGTTGATTAAATGTGATTTCAGTCGGACCTTAACCTTTAACCGATATTCACTTTTACTAGTTAATGGTTCTAATGCCACACAACATTTTTGTTTTTCTACCAAGGCTTTTAGTACTTTAACTTTGTCTAGCACATAGTTTTTCAGAGGAGCTCCACAATTAAACCAAGTCTTGGTTGGTATGAGATTTTTGATAGAAATGTAATCTCTAAGGATCAAAACCGCAGAGCCTTTAATATATTTTGGTGACCATATGATGGAATAGAGGTGGTGAGAAATTAAATTAAATTCCAGAAAGGGGCAGAAGTTGAATTCAGTTCAAGTAAGTTTTGTAAGCGGACACATTTCAGACAATATAACATCCTCAAATTGAGTATGTGGTTCATGATGACACTGTCACCTACACATTTCCCAGTATTGCACATCATTCTGTTACCTAGATGAGATCTTAAATGTTTAGCTGAGGACCCCGGTGAGAAATTAGCTTTCCTTGCTCTGGGAGACGGGCTTATTAAAAAATTTCATACCCTTGTCATAAAGGGACCCACCAGCAACAAGCCTGTAAGTAAATTTGGATCTCAACCCGTAGTTTAAAAAGTGCTGCTCCAGATTACTGTTGAGGATTTCTGTACGCTTTTTGTTACATTGCTGACACTTCTCATTTCTCTTTCAGAAAATTATGAAAACACCAGTAGTCAAGGGGTTATTGAGCATCAAAAAAGGAGATTTCGATTAAAAAACGCTATAACTTTTTCATGTATTTATCATTTTGCAACATGCCCTCTGCGCTTGCTGTACACACTGTTGCTTGTCTCTGCCTGTCAAACATAGTTACACTGAATGACTTTGTTTCCCAGCCTGCTATCCTTTTCCAAACAGCCAGTCTGCGAAAATGCACTGCACAAGGAACTGAAGACAAGCGGCGCCTTGAGCATCACTCTCATCTACAGTGTCTAGCAGGGGAGTGAGCGCCTCTTTCAAACATCAACCTCTGTCCGCCTTTACTGAAGGCGTCCTTTGGCAAAACGGCAAACACGAAACCCCCTCCGTGAATCAAAAGGCTGTGGCACCGCTGGCCTCGGCGTGTCAAAATAGTTTGACATTTCCAGGGTCAACGCCAGACTCCTGGTTAGTATCTGAGTCAGTTCGGAGGAACCGGGGGAGTGTCCGGGGGTGGGGAGCTGCAAATACAGAAAACCTTGCTTTCAAAGCTTTGATTTCTTTCAAGAGATCCAAATGAAGTAAAGGCAGGCGATTCTCTCTCTTCTTTTTTTTTTGCTGCAGTCATTACAAGAGCACATCAAAGGAATCTCCTCCTCTCACCATATGCTGTATAGTTTCATAATCTAATGAGGGTTTTGTAATTACACAGTCCACCAGGGGAATGGAGCTCATCGATTCCCTGGGAAAAGAAATTTCATTACAGTACCAGTGTAAACCGTTGATGCTATCAACAGTTTTGTACTTTAATTTCATGTAATTGATTTACATAACAAAAGGACTTGGCAGAATTACATGTTACAGAGTGAACTACAGATATTAATGTAAATCACACGCTGATGACAGAATTGGTACGACGGATGGAATATATTGAAAAGTAGAGAACATCGCTTGTTAAAGTGCCAGCGTACTGCACAGGATATTTTTCATCTGATCATATAATTTGTTTTCCTGGTGCAACGCAGTAGTCTGTATGACATCTCAATATATGCATTATACACAACTAATGAACGCTGCTTTTATTTATGGTTGCGCCTCAGAAGTTGAAATAGGAAATCCTCTGATGTATTCTTCAAGCCATCAAATGACAAATGAGACTCACGAGACACTGTAATGTAGTGTTATTATTTTTATGTTTCTGAGGGTATAATAAAGGCTATAAGCTGTTAGATGTGTTGATTTGCAGTAGCCTTCTCTCCGCTGTATGTTGAAATCCTTTTAAGTAAAGCCTAGGAACTCCACTCTGAAACTTTGCTTTGTCTCCGCTGTGAGACCTACATCTGCTCGTGACTTGAGTGATAACATACATCAGCTTGTGGTTTTCTCTCCGTTTATCTAGAAGAGTTAAATTATATCGAATTTACACTCAATTTGATAGATGGACAATTTGGCAGCCGGCCACACCTAAACCTCAATGACCTGCACTCTCCTCTTGTACCAAAACTTCAATCAGTCTGACCCAAGACTTGCTGCTGAAACTAACCTAAACTTGAGTTTGAGCGCCCTGGTAGTCTACTGGTCAAACAGGCCATATAATTACAAGATCAATGTCACCAACCTTTGTTGAATGTCATACTACTCTGTCTACCCCAGAAGTTTTCCAAAGTCCGGGGCGAGCTTCCACAGGGGGACTCCAAATAGTTTTTACACTAGTTATAACATAAGTTATCACTGTTTTTCCCACTTTCCAAGAGTCAGAGACAAATAAATGCCTTCAAACACACCTTTTTATGTAGGGCTATCAGGCTATCTTGGCTCAATTGTTGAGTTTGTATGGGATCAAATAACATAATCATGATACCACAGGCATCCAGGAATTGAGTGAAAGTAAGCGAATAAACTAGGGTGGGTGCACTTTTTTAAGCTTTGTCTGAGGGGAGGCCCAGAGTCTCATACTTTGAAAACCCCTTGTCTCAGCCTAGTTCACGCATTTGCACTTTCACCTATCAAATGAAGGGTGGAAAAAATGCTAAAAGTTGGCCAGTTGATGGAGAACAGCAATGGCAGTGCGACACAAAGACATCAAAGGAAGACTGGGGAAAGCCCAAAGTACATTTTTCCAACTCAACAACATCTGGAAATCCAAGCAATATAGCCCAGAAACAAAAGTTAATCTATATAACAGCAATATCAGCATCCATCCTAATGCATAGTTCTCAATGTGAGGGGGAAAGGACTGAAGGATGCCAGAGAAAGCTAGATTGTGTCTTATAATTTTTAGTAAGTGAGCAGACATGTGCAGTAGCATTTATTAATATGGAGCCATGTTTTTAGCCAGCAGCCAAATGAAAATCTAACACATACTTAACATGCTACTGCACATGTCTGCTCACTTACTAAAAATTATAAGACCTCAGTTTTAGTCTTCACAGAATTATCAGGTTCTTTTCTTTACTGAAAACAGCTTCCTGCTGTGGCTGGAAACAAGGTTAAAAACAATGAACTAAAAGACACTAAAACCCTGCATAGAGCTGAAGAGAAAGTTAACATGGAAATTGCCAGTTGATTCATACAGCTTTTATCAATACATTTGTATGTTCAAGTTATATCCAAGATTCCTAACTGCACTTAATATTTTCCCAGATACTATGAATACTATAAAACTGAATTTATCTGCCTTCGTCAACTGCATATAAACTCCAAACACCCATGAAAGTATTTGCTACCCTGTCTTCTTGTATAGTTTACACACAGCTGAGGATATGTTAAATCAGTGTACAGGAGACAAACCAGTCACTAAGATAAAACTATTGTCAAGGTTGAGCTGTAGAAAAGTCAATTACACACACCCACAAGCTCCCAGACGCCTCCACCGTATGTTTAATTCCTGTCTGCTTTCATTGTTGCACTTTTGTTACAAAACAAATGGTTACATTAAATTACAGCTTTCATAATTAATTCTTAATATGATACATCACCCATCTAGCAAATCAGCACACCTAAATTACTGCACTGGTGTCATACATTGTGATTACGTCTGACAGGTGCAGTGGATTTATGTGGGTTTGAAATTGATTTTCGCTATTTGTTTTTTTTTTTCTGGGATATTTAACTACATACTGAGCTTTTTCTTTAAGTGGTTTAATGTTGATCCGCGCTTTGTTTATTTTTATTTATATTTTTGGCGTGAATGCTCATCATTGTTTATGCACTGCGTTTCCCACCAATCACCTGTCGAACGGGCTTCCAGTCACTTAAAATCATTCCTTTAAATGAATCTTTGCTACGTGTTGCAGCAGCAGGTGACATGGTGCTGCAGCTGTGAAAAGCTGAAATGGAAAAATTAAATGCTCAGAATATACATGAGGCATGGCTGTTATTAGTCTATTTAATCAACAGGTGCTATAGTTTCATCCAACAAATGTAATTGCCTAGAGACGTGTTCACCATACGGATGATTTCCAGGCACACTGCTGTAAAGGTAACTTTTCAGTTTGGCCACATGCATTGGTAAGCCCTTTATAAATGCTGAAACCCCCCCTGAAGACATTCATATAGGTGCTACAGTGATGCATCGCTGTTGTACCCATTAACGTTGTTAAGACTGCCCTCGAGGGTGTTATCGCTATATTTAGTTATCGGAAATTTGATGAGGAATAGATCCCTGAGCATGTACGCCGACCAGAGCTGACGTTATAAACAGTATCTGGTCCTTCTCACGCCAATAAAACAGGAGACGTCTCTAATTAGCACCAAGATGGATTACGGCTGTTTGGCGCGTTTCCCCCGAGCTCGGTGAAACATCCCTCACTGCACGGGCTTGGATTACATGTGGATAAGATACGGTTATACTGTAGATGAAACACTTGACTTCCTGTGCGTCAATGTACACCCCCACACCCCACACCCTGCTTAACATATCACAACAACCTCTGATCTCAAACACCCGAGGGAACAGCAGTAAATAATTAAAGGTTACAACATAGGTCATATTATTCCTATAGTGGCTGACTCTAGAAAAATGAACTGGCTCCGCTACAACAACCAAGTCCAACAGGGCAATTAAAATGGTCAAACGATCACAAAACAGACTGCAATTAAGGCAAAATGTGAAACCAAAGGTGATTGCACCTTTAAAAGTTACTTGCATGTGAACACCAACAATAGTACCAAGTAAAGTGGCTTTAAAAGGATTCAAACCCCAACACCTTGCCTTTGCAATCTTGCATGTCTAGCCATAAACTTCATTGCTACTGGCTCAGGAACTGCCGCATACTTCCCCAAATTTTAATCTTTGCAGTCTGTGACCTTGCTTGGGATTGACTTGCTGGCTTTCCTTTTTTTTAAGGAACACACTAGAAACCAAACAGACAACATAAATTACATGAAGGTAGCAAGTAGAAGAAAACATACACCCATACTTGACCCTTGACCACATGTGTTAAGTTTTGGTAGGACCCAGCCAATCATTGGTGATTTAAAAATTTTAACTATCCTCTGGAATAATGAAATGCTCCCCTGCATAATGTATGTTCAGCTCTTACAGTCAATCTCAACATTTAGAAGACAATCATGACACGAATGAAAAATATGACGATGTAGCACTATTGTAGTCAACTCTATTCTCACCAATTCATATCAGCATGAGTTTTGTGAGCAAGAGAGAGGAGGAAAAAAAAGAGTTAAACCTTTGCTTTCAGAGAAGTGTTGCATTATGCTCCCTCGAGGTTTAGCGACCAAATTAAAAGAGGTACTGTATGGATACAATGAACACTGAGGCATGTGGCGCTGCATTAAGTCTGTAGAAATCATTCCTCCTCAAAGCTGTCTCTTCATTGTCTGCCCCGCTGACAAGAACTTCTGATTCTATTGTGAAGCTAAAAAATTTGTCAAAAATTGGTAAAAGCTGGAGCAAATTAGATGCTGTTGAGCGTTACATCCGCTACAACAAAGCAGACAAATGGCTGGAGTTAATGATTTGAGTGAGCCATCAGTGTCATCAAACCCTACCTGTGTGCAGCGATGGAAATGCAGGCAGCCGTCTCTGATAGTGATTTGCTTTGCCATTGTGTCTACCATCACTGCTAACAATTTTATTATCTGGGCAGCCTGGGATGAATTTGGTGATCATAAAACCGGGCTTGTGACAACAATGGGGAGAGGAGATTGACAATAACCACATAACACGTGAGTGAGAAAACACAGGCTTTCCATAAAGGCAAGTCATTTCAATAACTGTCACATTTCTGGTGGTGCATCAGAGCCCAAACGAATATGTCTTTTGTCATTTGTGTCACCATCTTTGTTTCCTGACAGTGTCTTTATCTGACTGATCCAAACACGTTGTTTAGGAATGCCTTCGTATTCATCCAGCGGCGGTTGAGATATTTTTCTCCCAGTGTGACTTGTTACTGTATCTGCCCAGCTACAGAATAATAATGAGTCTCTCCCTATATCCCCTTGTGGTTGATTTTCTTATTTAAATCATTCAATTATGAGGAATAAAATATGGTGTTAGATATTTTCAAAGCTCTTTTTTTCTCCATCTGTGCACAATCTGTTTCATTCCTTACAATTTTTCACTTTGCGGAATTTTCCAGTCACGAGTTAATTAATCATGTAGAGACAGTGGATTACTGCATCTCTGGACTAAATGACCCATATTTAGTACAAAGAATACCTCACTTTAAAAAGGTATCTGAAAAAGAAAAGCAATCCCAAGCACCAGAGGCCTGGCCCTTAGTGTTCAACAACAGTGGTCCCTGTTTCATCTCAGGGCCACTTTTAACGAGATAAACCCTCTACTGACAGTGACCTGAGATGAAAGTAGGAGACACAAAGCCGGCGAGAGTTCAGGGAAAGTTCTTGAACGCCCTGCTTACCCACCCACTCACCCCGCCTAAACCCCCCTCTCAACCCTGGTCCTGCTGCTGCTGAGAGATTGAGATGGGAGGGCAGTGGGCAGGGCGGCAGAGTGCGGCGGTGGACTAGAAAAAGTTCCTTCGCCTCTATTACAACTTTGTGGTTGATCCCACAAGGAGGCCTCGCTAGGTGCTAAAGATGCTGGGATTGACGCCTCTAATCTCGCCGACTCTCTCCGTCTCGCTTGAACTTGGCCTCTTCTTTTGTTCTTTAAGCCCCGGATTCTCTTGTTTCTACAACTCTATTTGGACGCAGGGCTGGTTTCTGCAGAGGGGGGTGGGGGGTGGGGGGTGGGGGGGGGGGGGGGGTGCTGCTGCTGCAGGAACTGCAGAAGCGTAACAGAGGTTGCTGCCACAGTCAAGGCAGCACAGGTTCAATGTCCTCTCAAGAGACAACCTGCTGGCCCATGTGAATGACTGATCAGTTGTGTTCACAGACCTGACATCATAAAAATGAAATAAATACAATAAATGAAAACATCTTACCACAGAATTAAAACATTAATTACTTGGATAATACTATATAAGTGGTAATTTAGTGATTCTCAGTCTGGCTGTTTTTCATTATGTCTTATCAGAGAATATATTACATCTGGGATGTAAGTGGAATGCAATTAACTACCTGCAGCAGCAAGACAATACAGCGGCAGCACTTTGGGATCTGGTGCATTAATAACATCTGGCAAGATGAAAAACTAATCTGTTTTGGCTAACACTGGCACATTTTGTTAAATGCAGTTTCTTTTACTGAAAGGCTTGTAAAAGTGCATTTAAGAGGTGATACTAAAGATAACACTGATATTAAAGCACACTCATCTTCGAAGTGTCTGAACTGAACAGTAAGTCTTTTTTTCCCTTTCTCCAATCCTTCTTTATTTAATGGTTAAGGGCTGAGGATGCACGCTGATAGTCTACGTTACATAAAACCCTTTGGTTGCAGAGATAATAAACATATATTGAGAATCATTTAAGCCCAGCTGCTGCAGCCCTGGCCAATTACTATATTATGAAATTAAACTAAGCAGTGTAAATGATTTATGACTATTTGGGGAAAGATTGAATTGCCAAAATATAAATTCCTATGATAAAATAAGCTAATATTTGTAGTCTAGTTTGGTGAGTCTAATATCAGTCTGAAGCCCAATGAGGAACATGCTAATTCTGTACTCTTGTAATGTGCTACGGCCTTAGAAAATACAGTGTAGCGAGTTAGCTTGTTCGGCCCAGTGAGCTCAGACTAGTTCAAATGAAATTCAACTCTTTCGTAGGATTTTTTAAAACTTTATAATACATTACTAGGGTGCTAAAAAATAACATACTTTTTCTGTTTTTACTAATTACATCATTTGTTGTAGTAATATAGTTAGCTAGCAGAAAAGAGATAGATATCCTCTTGCAAATGAACTAGATTAACTTTATGGTTTCAGATTAGAAGCTAATGTAGCTTCCAGCTGCTAGCCAGTGAAGATTAAGGAGCTTTCGTACATTAGGTAAACTCACTTCTTTCTAACTTCACACCACCAGATTTTTCACATTTTCAACATCCACTGCCCCAAGATACATCACTTTATGCAGCTTTCTCTGTTCCCTGTAAGGTTTGAATCAAACATGGGAATATTTCAGACTTGAGGCTTTAAAACTCAATCTGCCACTTGTATTCATGTCATGTTATCCAAAGAACATGGAAGTACACGTATCATCTTTATGAATTAGACACAATTAATTTGAAGAGCTGCACTGATGTCAGCATGAATATCCAGTGAGACCATGTTTGATATTAGTTGTACTGGGTAACACAGCAGCTCCTCATTAACAGTACTTGAGGAGTTGGATAACAGGGTTGCTAATGAACATGTCCCCTGCTGTTCTAACCAACATATGGACGAATGACATTAAATCCCGAACCCCTTTTACTAACCCTTTGTTCCAGTCTATTCATGAGCATGTGAAGCCGTGGGATTTATTTAGAGCCACACACTCTCTGTCATTGATTCCCCTCACTCCAGCAGTCAGCCTGTTTGTTTTGCAGACAGAAACCTTGGCGAGCAGCGGCGCTCGAGTGGACACCGGGCTACAACTGTGATACATTAATGACCACTCATTTCCACAGTGCGACAGCTCTCTCATTGAGAGCCCTGCATTGTGAAGCGCCTGTAAGCATCAGCCAAATGACAGGATATCCCCCTTTTTTTCGCCCAAACACACACAATCAAACATCATACCAGCTCAGCTAAAGGCTTCAAACTAAGCTCAGCCACGGGAACTGCACCTTAATGATTCTGCCAGTTCCATATTACCAAAAGCTAAGGTTGCAATCATAAAATGACCCAACCTGTGAAAATGAAAATGCTCCAACTAGTTTTGAATCTGCACTCACCTACATGTGTTCGGACTTGGACCCTGAAACCACTTTTTTGGAGCACTACCCAACACTGTTCTTTTAAGTTAAACCTGTTGATCAACTTATCATGGGTCATTTCAGTGACAATTTTGTGTTACAAGTGAGCCAGACCTTTATCCAGTAATCCCCCGTTCAGACTTATGTGCAGGACCGAATAATGTCCTGACATATCCAAACTTTTAACACCTTTCCACAAGAATGACAAGGATGGATCTCTTTATTAGCTTGCATGGCAAAAACTAGATGCTGTCTAAGGGGAGCAGGCACCACGGTAAGCCTCTCATCTCTGCAGCGCTCTCAGTTCAAAACCAAAAGGCACACTCTTTCTTCTCCTCCTCCCCAGCACTTTGGAGGATGGAAGGACCGGAGCCCGCTGCTGGCTGGTGATGACTGTCGGAGCCCGACTGGAAGTGTTGGTGCAGCGGTGCTATGTGATGGAGCCAGAGAACAGGAAGTGTTTGGCCAAAGTCACAGATGGTGTCCGAAGCTGTTGGCGCTTCGCAGTCACTGAGGCTCGAGAAGCTTTCAGCTTTGGTGCTATCTTTATTGTTGATTAAAAGTCGAAGGGGACATTAACGGTCTAGCATTCAATGTATACAACAGTAGTCAAAGTACATCAAAGCAGTCTCAATGGCTTTTCATGTTGACAGGTAATGAGAATTCACTTCTTATTGTGGCTACTTAAAGCTGTACTAATCAATATTTTTTTTTATCGTAGATGGGTCAGATGGTTATGTGCACTGTGAAAGAGGTAGCTTATAGGGACAAACCCAAAGACCCAACTTTGCAGTCACAGTCATCAACGAGTCCACACTTAAGACCGATGTATTGACTTGGATAGGGAGATTATCTATATGAACTCATTGCATATATGTTGTTCTTATAGGCCTATATACTATTCAGACTAATACTATTCACATTATTGTGTTTTTCTTCAGTACAGACTCTTTTGAAAAATATCATTTATGATTCCACCCAGTTACTGCAGTTACCATAAAATCACGCTCCCTACACTAAACTGAACATTTTAGCATATTACTTTGTGTAATGACGTGGCAAAAAAAGGCACTGATTCAACAGAAAAAACGACTGAGGGGGTTTTCAACTCAGCAACTTTTAGTAGGGCAGCCATAATGGTCCACAACTTCACTGTTTTGGGTCAGTGTCTCCATTCTCAAATTTGTTTCTATCCTCCACTGTCAAATGTCAAATAAACCAGTTATTGACTTGCTGGTGAACATAGTGGTTGCATTTAGCAGCAAAAGATCCATAAGTTTACCCGTTGCAATTTAACATTCCTATTAAATATCCTACAGGAAGTGCAAGGCTGACTCTTACTCAGGTTTACCTCTTTGAATGAGTGATACCAGTCATACTGCTTAGCAAAGCTAAAAAGGTTAACCTGTCCTGTCAAACCTTTTCTAACTAAGTGAATGGTATAATGGCGTCCACATATGTATGACTTCCAGGGAGAACACTAAAATTATAAATTAAGTGGGCAATTTGAAAGATTTATTCATGTCAAATTTTCTATCTTTCTTATGTTATTGATATTGTCATGTATCTAAATCTATCTTAAGGTCTGGAAAATACATAGGGTACGTCTGTCTAAAGGTCTGTCTTTAAGGCCCCCTCTGACTTGAGAATCTCCTCTGCTGTGTGTTCAAAAGGATGCTGTGTGCTAAAAACTGCCGAAGAGAACTAAAGCAAATCAAAAGCTTGTAATTTCATGAATGTTCTGGAAACGCTACCGTTTCTTCGTCCTCTTGCCGTCATCATGATCTCCATGTCTCCGGGGGTTTTTCTTGTCTCTTTATCATACATACTGCCACTGCTGGGGACAGGGAGTCAAGAAGGTTCAATAGGGATGGTGGCACCTCACGGAAACCAATTATGCACAGGCTCCGAAGCCTTCATTTCTGTGCCGGAGCTTTGAATGCTTTTGATATTCCGTGATGAATTACCACGACCAAATGAGAAGGAGAGAGAGAGAGGGGTGGTGGATGGGGGCGGGGGATGGGGGGGACAAGAAAGCGAGAGAGCAAGAGACTGAAAAAATAAAATCCAGGAGGAATTCTTTGCCTTAACTCCCCCAGGGCGTTCAGTGTGTTGGTGGAGTACTGTACGTTTCTCTGGCAAGCGTATCTCCTCTCTTCCACCCACGCGACTCTCTCAAACCGAATGAAGTCCCAGCGGAGGAGTTCCTTCATCCAGCCTGAGTGTGCGTGCTCTTGTGTAGCACACCTCCTCTTAATTAAACAATGGCGAGCGCTGAAAACATTGTTTGACAGAGACTGTGGAAATTAACTTTGTCTGTGAAAAGGAAGTATTAAAAAAAAGAAGAAGAAGAAGAAGGTGACGCTAATCTCATAGGATGTAAGTTCATTAAGCAGGGAAAGTTGGACTCGGGCTCACTGTGCCTTACATGTCGCTTCTGGTTGGTTCAAGTGCTGCTTTAACAGTGCTCTAAATGAGCAGCAGTACATAATTTCAACACAATTTCTTTTCTTTTGCTTTTAAGCAACCCATGATCCTTTTGTGTATGTATACACCAGCAAAGACATCATTACTCAAACACTGTATGAATAGCTGTATACACAGTCCTCTAGAGACAACAAGCATCCAGTCCAATGCCAATAAGAAGTCTTTTTATCAGAATAATCAGCTTGGAAGAAAAACATGTGCATAGATTCTTTCTGTACACCCTGCTCACTAACCCTAACCGGTTTTTAATGTGTTTGAACGCTGCACAGTTCAAAATCATGTGATTTTTCTAATTAACCAGTTTTCATGGGAATGATGTAATAATCAGTCTAGTTCTCAACACTGCACTGCACAGTAACACGTGGTTATGACTTCATCAACCAGGTTCCTGTGTCTACAGCCACTGTATCGAAATGGAAAGAGTAGCAATGTACATGACTTGGATACTGCCAATTAAAAAAAAAAATGTCATATTGATGATATTCAGACATTGACAATTTTTTATTGATAATGGTTATTGATACCAGTATTCATCAGTGCAGTAACACCACACCACACAGTGTATCCTTTATTCTTTTCTCATGTGTTGAAACCATTAACTCATTGTATGTCAGAATCAGAATCAGCTTTATTGGCTGAGTATGTAAGACACACAATGAATTTGATACAGTGGTTATTAATGTACTGACAATGACAAGAAGTCATTACAACATATAACTTCCTTCCTTCCTTTCATATTTCTGTTTGTGTGCATGTTAAAAACATTGATATAATGTGTTAGTGAGCTTTACAAGTGCAGATGGTTTTGAATTTAGCACTGAAAGTAATGCTAGTATTTGTGTTAATGTAAGATACAGCAATACAGTCCTAACTCTACTTGGCACACATAAGAATTGTATAAATATTTTCATCAAACTTGTCCACCTATTCCTTTAATTCTGAACCTCAGAGCTGCTCAACAACTCAAGCCAGGAGGAGTTGACATAACGCTGTGTAGAATGTCCGAAACACCACATTTACATGGCGTTCAGAAGACCAAAACATTGCATTTATATGGCATATTGTCCCACATGTGTCTCAACTGTTACAATACTGTTATACACATGCAAAGTGTTACCATGTTTTCATTCACAATAAGCTCACTCCTCTGAGCCACAAGAAAGTCGAGCCAATGCTAATAAACACATATTTATTAATGGATATCTTAATTTATTGAAAAAAAAAGTTAATTTAACTCAATTGAAAATGCCTGATGTTAAGATGTTCAGATAACAGCATAAACTGCCCAGAAGTTCATTTGTATTATGGTTGTGACCATTTACAAATCAGTACCGATGTAAGACAGGTGCTTGGTCAACTCAATTTCAGTAATGACTGTTCAGTTATTTTACTCAATTATTGGTGCATGAAGGCAGATTTCTACCTGCTTTGATTTGAGTTTCTATTAACTGTGTTGCACGTGAAACACAACAGTTGTAAACTTTGTTGGCTTGTAGAAAAAAAGTCCTCCTGGTAAAAGGTTTAAGTTCAAACACTGTTAAAACTCTGAGAGTTCTGCTGTAACAAGGTGGAGTGCTTCACAGATTCTGCCCGACACCTTTGCAAATGTGATTTATGCTCACAGCGCAGCAAGGAGCTCAAATCTTTAATTACCGTGCAAATTACTGGCCACTGTAATTCATCAGTACACAACCACCAGAACCTCGTTTCCACACTAATTTAATGAATAATTGCCTTCTTTGAAAACCTGCCTCTTTTAGTAGAATGGCGGAGGCCTCAGAGGATACGGCCGCTAATGTGGAGCCCCGGTTCACACGTTGAGCCGAAGCGCAGACTCCTTACCTGTTTTAATGAAAGTCGTGACGCGCTGTGAGGATGAGCTGGCTTTAATTGCATTGACGTTCACATCTTCATGCTGCAGGGAATTCACCTTTTCGTAATACTGGTTGTCTAAGATCTTTGGTGCTTTTATTTCCCCAGCTCAGATGGTAGAGGATGAAGGAGGCTCATTGACCCTTCGCCTTAATTTGTTGCCAGCTTGCAGGAGGCCACCGACCACAAACACCCATCAGTATCTGTAAGATAAAAGCTCACACATGAAACAATAAAGCTCATAAAGCTTAATACTATTCTGTACATGAAATAAATGACAATACCCTTGAGTCAAACTTATTTCACCGACCAGAGAAATCAATGTCTGTAACAATAGTGTAACAATATGTATTTGAATGTTGACGATTTTGTGATATGTAATGAAATAAAATGAGATCGTTATATTACAGTGAAAAAAACCTGTGCACAGCGTTACTGATTACAACCTTACAATCTGTTCCTTTACACACACAAAGACCCAAAAACATAAATCCAATCTATTCTCTATTGATCCAACCCTTCATGTTAACTTTACTTCCTTCAATAGAAAAAAAAGAAAGAGGAATCCAAAGGAAAGCTGGTAGAAAACACACTGACCTTCACCCACTCTAAAAAACACACAAGATCCTGGAAGCGTGGTACTCGTATCCAATCAATTACTCGGTGGCTTAATTGATTTGCAAAGGTAATCACTGGGCGCACGTCCACCAGGGCCGAGCATTTGATGCTTTAATAAATGGTTTTACAGCAGAACTGGATGGCCCGGATCGATTGGGCCTCTGCGGCCTTGATTATAGCACAAGTTGCGGGGAAGTAAAAGAAACAACAAAAAAACAGCTGTGTGGCGGTGTGACGGGCCAAACGATATGATTGGTCGGTCTTACCTGTATTGTTTACACTGGTGTGTTGTGAGGCAGCGTGGTAAAGATCAAAGCTGACCACATTACCTAGTTTCATCTTACAGGAAGGAAACTGAGAGCAGACGTTTACTGTAGATCTTGCAACACTGCCGAAAATACAGTATAAATGTAAAAATAAAGATGAATTTACAGTACATCAGAAACACCTATTATTGATGTTTGTCATGATGGATACAGAACATAATATTTCCTGATTATTATACTCTCCAGTCTTAAATGCAGCAGTAATTCCTCAACACTTGGTGAGGCACTGTCACTGTGATCATTGCTAATTTAAACGTAAGACTAATTAGATCAATTACTGAACAAACCAATTTTTTGGGTGTTCAAAATCTATAACAGCAGCAGGCACATTTACAAAGCTGCTAACAGGACTGTAGACCTGTCGTCTTGTTTGCCCTTTCCTCACCTAGTTTGACAAGTTGTATGATGTCAAAGTATGGTATGTTGACCAATAGGAGCACAGAACACCATCATCTTCATGTCACCAGCATTTCACCCATAGGTGCGACATCACCTCCTACACATCTATGCATGTTATAGTACATTCTCACATAAACATCAACTGTCGGGCTGTCAGCTGGTCCTGAATTAACTGTGCAGTGTCACACAAGTCATGAATGATGGCGAGCTGTGATTGATCGGGGTCCAAGCAGTCGTTGCCATGTCTCCTGGCCAAGTCATGGCAAGAATTTACAGCCATATGATGCCCTAATATGACACAGTTATCATCTCAAAAGACAAACATATGGTGTTTGATCTGGGTGTTGAACTGCAATGTCAAATGATTCTTTGCTTGCTTTGGATTTATATTATTTATACCAATTAGAAGCAGTGTTGTCCTGACTGTTGTTTGGTGATATAAATATTTGATGACTGAAAGTTCTTTAAAAAAAACTAATGTAATGCTTTAATGCAATAAACATGCATTCCCCTGGGAGTCCTGTCATGGTTTACATTCTTTTAAACACATAATAGATTGTGATCAAAGTGCAAACTGAGCAACACACTACACTTGATCAGCATTTTACCTGTCAAATTATATACATGTGTGATATTTTGTTGTTTACTTGTTTTTCACAGCGGACAGTGTACATGAATCAAACATGACATTTTCAAAAAACAATGTAAACGTGCCACGGTTGAATTTAAAATAATTTGCAACAAGCTCCAGTTACTCACAAATACATTATTTATGGATCAAGCCTAATGATGAAGAGCAAGATACACTTATAACTTATCAAAAAGAAGTGCATTCCTCTGTGTAGCTTCATTGTTACTATTATTCCAACATCAGCACCTCACAGTATGACTTTCCTATGGATGCTTATAATTGTTTTAGGTTTTATCCAGCACAGTTTAATGGGAAAGTTTAACAAGATAGTTCAATCCCACTTAGTTTGCTATGAAACTGTGTTCCCATTTTTATATGCAAGCAATCTTTTTTCTGCAATTACCTTACTTGAATATAAAAACTATAATAATTTGAGTGAGTACAAATACTCTGACATCAAGCCTCTTTGTACATAACTCCACCACATTCAGAGGCTGTCTCAGTGTGGAGCTCCATCGGTACATATTTCACAACACCAGCCACAATCAATACGACTCCTGAATGAAATCGCTGAAAGCCTTGAAAATTTCTACAGCTGTATTGTGAGCTGGCTGAGAACAACAAAACAAAAGCTCTTCCTGGACATTGAGCTCTGTAGTACAGCGTACATAACACCATTAGCTGTAAAGACTCTCAGGAACATTGTCCATCACCTGTTCCTTCTCATCCCGTCCCTACAGTCACTAGAGACTTCTGTAGGCTCTGTGATTAACTTCCAGTTAGCTGTCTGCTAACTTAAACGGGGACGCTGCAAGTTATTTGCATTCAGCTTGATGATGGTTACAGAAACTTTTTTTTTTTTTTTTTTAAATTAACGTTAATAATACTTTTCTCAAGTCCCACTGACCATAACATGTTCCTCCACACATTAATCCTGTGTTTGCATCAATAATTGTTCTCACACACACTTGCTGTTGTTCTCCCGCCCCCCAGCCAATCAGTATTAAAGGAATTTGACTTTGCCTCCTCACTGATTAAACAGAGGTAGAGGGTGTACAGGTGAAGTTAGCAGGGTAGATTTTAACACTTCGAGCCTTTGCAAAAACTTTCCAAACAAACTAATGCTGCATTCAGGCTCCTCTGTAATGTATCGCTCTCTCACATCTCAAACAACTAGGCACACGGACAATAAACAGTCCCTCCAGGATTTTTTGTGATTTTTGCACCCAAAAATGCTTGATTTTTCAGCAGCTCAAAAATAGCAATTTACAATGTTTTTGTGTAATTTGAACGTGAGAACCATGGGCTTAATGTTATATAAAAAATACTGTACCTGAGTTCTATTTATAAGCCTCAATATAACCATTCAGCTCAGTATTGCCACCAAATAAAATCAGTCAGTCAATCAGTCAGTGCGTACCAACAGTTATGCAACAACAAGTCTAAATTACAAGCAGTCTGTTTATTTTCCATGAGGAAAAGGAGGAGATTCTGTTGGCATCACAACCATGTAGTGTGTTCTAAAAGCTAATTTAAAAAAAAATGAACTCAATAAAATATAGTGGAATAATGATACTTCTAATCCTCCCAGTCCTCCCACTCCTACAGAAAGGCAAGTGAGGATCAAGGCATCATTCAAGTAGCACATGAAGGGTGGGGGCTGTCAGGCGAAAACTGGCTGACCAGTAAGACTTTTAAACTCAAACCAGATGAAAATCCATGCAAGTCAATAAGGAAAAAGAGAGGAACAACATTAAGAAGGGAGAACAAGCGCACATTTCCAACAGCTGTATATAAGCACACATGTCAGTAGAAAAAAAGCACATCCCACTCATTTGGCACTCCGTCCCTCATTTTGCACCCTAGGCAACTGCCTATGTGGCCTATGCGATGAGCCACCCCTGATTTTCATGACCCTGGACTCATACCATATTTTCTGAGCACTTTTGGTTATGCAGAAATAAATGGATTACTGTATATTGCTTCCAAACAGCAAAGAGATGAATGAATCTGAGATTAAAATAAAGCAAAGGATGATTAATTTAGATTAATCACTAAAGGTAGTTATCTATCCATTGATTCAATTTGAATGCATTTTCTCCAGCACCATACAAAAAAGTTGGAAAAAACATGTTGCCATCTTTAACACTGAACCTGAAATTTACACCTGAACTCGTAAAGGTCACAGACTGAGATGTAAGAAATGATTTATAGGAATAATCAAATCGTCTGAGAGCAAACAAGTAATAAGGCGAGTCAGGGCTAAATCAAGACATAGCCATAAAAACAAATAAATAAAACTGTGAGAACTGTGAGGGAGCTAACGAGAGCTGACTGAAGGTAAAAAAGTCATTTCTAAGGAGAAAGTGATGTATTGTTGCACGGCTGCGCTCGCTGTTGCTCCCACGGCTGCAGCAGGGCCCTCAGAGAGCCGCAGGTCCACCGTCACCTGATTATTTTTCACCTTGTTTACGGCTGCACTCCTTCATGGCACTGCTTCCATCTCCCTCCCTGCATGGACCTGTCTCATTACGTCCATCTCAAGGAGTCACTCAGCCAAGAGAGAGAGAGAGAGGGAAGGGTTGGGTAGGGGACAGGTAATACAAGGATAGGTGAGGAAAGACAATTAGAAAGAAATGAATACAGTGGAGGAACTCTGTCTAAATCCGTCCTGACAAGAGACGAGAAAGTGTTTAGTGTGGAAATCACTCTGAGCGTGTAAATTTATCTGAAGCAGGACGGGCATGGAAGGACAAAGTCACACCTTACATAAAAGCACACCTCTACTTTATATAAGGAATTAA
This sequence comes from Scomber scombrus, assembly GCF_963691925.1. Taxonomy (NCBI): domain Eukaryota; kingdom Metazoa; phylum Chordata; class Actinopteri; order Scombriformes; family Scombridae; genus Scomber; species Scomber scombrus. The sequence continues at coordinate 7,312,941 of NC_084991.1, forward strand.
GTCTCGGAGAGGAGTAAACAGTTGTTACAGCGCACGTCCATAAGCAAAGAGTCCTACAACACATTCTCAATCTCATTAGTATTTCCTCTTTCACTGTCAGTCACGGCCGAGGTATGAACTGACATTAAAATTCAATAAAATATATAAAAAGGGACAATGTGTAATTTTAACATAGAATATTATACATGACTTACACACATTTTTTTATGTATGTTCTAAACATGTAAAAATATATAGAGTACTACAAGCTTACAGTCTTACAGTCTCAGAGCACTGTTTCACTTATTTTATGCAATTTAAATCATACATATTGTTCAGGGTCAAATTTGAGAGCTGTAAAAACACCATATACACATTTCTTTTAGCCAGACTTTTCCTAATGTGACCAGCAGTATACAAAATTGGAAATAAAATGCGTAATTTTCTTCAATTTAGTGCAACTGATACAAATTTTTATACATGCAAATTTACACATTTGACTTGTATTTATTGAAGAAGAAAAAATAACAGCATTCTAACATTTGTTATATTCATCTTATTCTTTAAAATGTTGGACCATAAAATAGTGAAAATGATAATAAATAATTTAAATGACAGTATTATTATTACTCTTTTGTAAAATGAGAACATCTTCTATGTTCAATGTTTGAATGTGAGTAAAATGTTACAGCTACAAAAATATGACACGAGTTACAAAACAATTTTCTTAAAATTCCACCTTAATGAATTAATTTTGTTATGGTAATTACATTGGCAGCAGAATCTTTTACTCCACTGTGTAAATTCCATTCATCAGGCACTTAGTTTAGTTTTGTCTGTGTGCTCTCTGCAAACTGTAAGACAGTCTTTTTGTGGAGGTCATAATATTGCACTGTGTGTAAATAATTAAACAATATCATAACATATTAACATGTGAAATCATTTGACCTGCAGCCTTGTGTGTCACCTAACAGCAACATATGAAATGGCCCAGTAACAGTAGACAATTAACTTGAAATCATCAGAGATCCATGAGATGGAAAGATTGACTTTCCTACTGAGACTGAGAAATGACTTTATACTGCAAGATGGACAAAATGGATAACATACTTATTGGATTAAGTAATGTGGTTAGTGGTTTTTTCTCCCTCGCCCTCACTGCTTAGAATGTCATTTACCTTCCTTCTCCTCTATGCTCTACCAATTAAGGAAACTTGTATGCAAAACATGTAGTGCTGTATAAAGACCCCCCTGTGCATAATCCAAAATATATAATGTGTGTGTTATCTGGATTTTGTAGATTTCATGATGCCTGGCAGCATTGTTCATGTACTAAATGTAAGTGTTTAGAAAAGAAATGGCCCTACAAGCAAATTAATTTTACAACTTGGGTAAAGTCCAAGTGCAGCCAGTGGGAGTTTGAGTCTGGTGACCAACAGGGAAAACCATTAAGATGTAAAATGCTAATGTCTGAGGTGTGGAAGTGTTTCCTGGCAGAACACCCCAGGGTGCGCAGCTGATTTCACGTAAACATTTCCATTTTCACACACACACACACACACACACACAAACACACAGGCACATTTGGAGTATTTTCTCAGCATCGTGGCACTACACTTTATAATCTATGGGCACAAAATGTTGGAGTTTCCTAGTCCACTTTTGACCTTTGCCACCTAGTGGAGAGCAATGAGCAATGATGATCACAGATGGATAACAATGAGGAGGAGGTTTGTGTTTAAAAAGGCAATAAACCTGCTACATCTTGATCATGTTATTGGACATATATATATATACACAGGTTGAGACATCCAAACTCAGCCTTGCACGCTTCACGCTGACATTGCCCTGGATGAAGCCATGCATCGCCTGCCTTCTCTGGGCCCGTGGATCATCGATTTGTCCCCTAAGTCCCTCAGAGGCCTTCGTTCACCGCCGCCATGCCTGCGATTAGCTCGTCACTCTCCACATTTCTGGAGCAGAACTAATCAGGCTGGAGAAGAGACTTGCCCCAACGCTATCCATGCGTGACTTGTCTTACCAATGTATGCGCGAAAGTGAACAGAAGCAGAATTGGATTTTATTTCCAGAATCTCTCTGGTGTGCGCTTGATGGGAAAAGGCGATCTGTTGCGCCGTTAGAGACACGCAGAGTTCATCTGTCTTCTGTGTAATTGATCAGCAAGAGGGATTGAGTGTATCAAGAGGTAATTATATAGCAATTAACAGGTTTAGATTGATGTATTAGTCTATTAGATACTAACTGTCAGCCAGTCATGTTGTTTGATGTGAAGGAGAAAACAGTCTTCTTCCTTTGATTTTCTGTTAATGAGCTAAAATTAAAATCAATGTACCAAAAAGGATTAGTTAAAGTTTTAATTATGTTTCTGCCTTGATGGGGAAAATGTACAGGGGATTTTTTATTTTATTTTTTTGGTTCCGATTGACATTGTCGGTACTGGTGATTAATGGACTAATAAAGTTCATACATCACTTCAATGCTTACAGCCACACAAGTAGACCCCCTCCTTTGTATAATGCAACATTGAGTGGGCAGCAACAGCATATGGTTGAAAAATGTGTGAAAAAACTGCAGTATGTGTGCCAAAACTGCAGCATATGTGTACAAAAACTACAGTATGTGTACAAAAACGGCAGCATATCTGTACAAAAAATACAGTATGTGTACAAAAACAGCAGTATATGTGTACAAAAACTACTGTATATGTGTGTATGGAAAAACCGCAGGATACGTGTACAACTGCAGTATGTGTACAAAAACTACTGTACTGTATATGTGTGCAAAGAGTGCAGAATGTGTGGAAAAACTGCAGTAAATGTGTACAACTGCAATAGTATATGTGTGCAAAAAACTGCAGTAAATGTGTACAGGTGCAATAGTATGTGTACAAAACCTGCAGTACATGTGTGCAAAAACTGTAGTATATATATACAAAAACTGCAGTATCACTGTTGTAACATTTTAGTTTTAGTGACATTTTAATTTGACTTTAGGTTCACACACAATCTGGAAATGTATCACTTCCTGAACTGGTTGTATCACTGTTGTATTAAATGCATCCCAGCAGCACACATTTCTATAGGGACCTCGATTTCTACTTGAACTAAATGGCATTTTGAAGTCGACATACAGTAAACACCACCAGACCAAATACACCATTCGTGGCTCAACAGACACCGACAACAGATGTTAGCAGCCTCTCATCTCTCACTTTCAAAGACTGAAATCTCCATCACTGAACTAAAATATCATGGCATGATGATTATAACTCACTAGAGATCCAGGAAGTACATGTTGACGATATATAACATGACATATTTTTCTTGCTGGCGTTGTTATTGTTTTCTGTGGGGTTTTTTTTTTTCTTTTTTTTTTGTTGTCATTACTCAGTTTTGTCTTCTTCCTCTTGTACTCTTTACATGAATGTACTTAGTTATTTGCTTTTTGCTTGTCTGTTTTTTTTCACTGTAGTTGTTTGGTTATAAAAATTTTAAAAAAAAACACCACCAGACCTGATCTTAACTGAGTGTAGAGAATGATATAAAATCAGTATGTAAGGGTTTCCACAGAATGAATACTGTGGCACCAGTTGTTTTCTTCCCCATGATTCAATGAGTCACACTGACACTGAGCCATGTGGGAGCAACCGGGGACGCGCCTCGCCTCTGCACAGACAAATTAAACATTCAACTCCAGGATAAAAGTTTCTCACTTCTACATGCTTGCTCCGAAATCACTTTATTCAATGCAAACATTTTTCTTTTGAAATTAATTCAGTGCTCCATATTTGCCAGCATAAAAAATTAAGAGTATTTTAATATTTTAGTGCAAATAATGAGGGCTCTTGACCTCTGTATTTAAATTTAATCACTACATGCAGAATTTATTAGCCGCATTTTCCCTTGTCTGTCTGGGAAATTTTCCCCAGTAATTTTCCCAAGAAGTGCAAAATGATGAAGAGCCTGTCTCTCAATTATAAATGAACACAACTAAAAATCATCAGGCGAAGAGGGTCATGAAGTATCCACTCTGAGAAATAAAAATCGATCCAATAAACGAGGAGGCTTCTCTCTGAAACTGACTGATGAATCTGATTACTGAGAATCAAACCAAATGCTTTGCCTTCAGACCCCTTAGTAACAAAGGTGGAAACCGTGTGACCGTGATAAAGGTAAACAGGGCCGAGCATGAGGCGTCTGACAGCTCCATCACCAAGCAACGTCGCACACGCGCAAGCTGAAGGTCGACCGCGTGGTAATTGCTGCCTCCCCCGCTCCTATTTGTCTAAACCGGGGCGTTTGCATGAAGAAATCAGCTGCAGGTGGAAAGGCATTTGGCTGCCTGTCATCCTCAGTCACCTTCATCCCTGCTGGTATCAGCACAGAGCCATGACAGGGGGGCCACAGGTAGAGCTGCGGCTCTTATCAAGAGCCAGAGAAACAATCCACCTCAAATAAGAATCACATATTGACCTATATATACATATGCACTGAATGAAATTGCACAATATAAATGATATCTTTGCAATGCAACAGGACTGTAAAGCCAAACTCTGCTGCCAGTGAAACGTGTATAGCAACTCTGATTTTGCGTGTAGGCTACAGTGAAAAAGAAATATGGTCTTATTTATGTAAAGGCTCAGGCCAACATCATATCCCATACATGTCTAGTGATATATAGCTAGACATAGACATATAGTGATATATATAAACATAGCACAAAAAGTAAGGACATTTGTGTTTGGTAGAGTATTTCTTTGTTGTATTATTTGGAGTGAGCCCTAGTACCATCTCCAAACTGAAGGACAAGTTCCATATAACTGGGGATGTCAGAGACAGGCCACGAAGTGACCGTCCCAAGAAGACGACACCCCAAAAAACAAGGCTTGGTTTTGTGGAACACCAGCTTGAAGTTGCCCTATCGCACGGTCCCTATCCAGATCAGTCAAACATGGCATGCTGATTCTTGGAGCAGACACCAACTAACCTGCTCAAGGGTGCAAGATTGGTACCTGATTGGCAGCACCTGGGGGTGCCAGAAGCTCAAAAGAAGAGTCAATAGCAACAGCAAAATAAGCTGTTTGGCATTGGCAGAGAAGATTTGCCAAATTTTTCATGGGCGAAACCCACATACTCAGCTCTGCTGCTCATCCAACAAATGCATGTTCCTTACAAATGTGGCACCATTTAAAAAGGGAAAAAAACAGGCTTTCCAAAGGTATAAGATGTATTGCCAAGAAGCATTGTTACAACAAAGAAATACTCAAACACCAAACACAAATTTCCTTACTTTTCGTGCTATGTATATAGGTGGCTTTTTTGGTTTGGTTAACATTTAATATATGTTCTAGCAAAGAAATGGTCTGAAAATTGTTCACCGAGTAGGAGGAAAACATCCTAACAAAACATGTCCCTGTAGATCTTTTTTAAGAGTAATTCTATTTTTTTTTTGAGCTCCTCTGACAAAATTCTGCTCACGTCCATTGTAACGGGGTGGAGGAAAAAACTCAGAGGTGGACCAAAATTATGTATGAAAAGATATCACAAGAGGTACGTGAGAAAATGTGTATTTCTGTCATTTTGAACGAACTGACATTTTAACCCCTGAGAACAATGACTGAAAACACTTCTTTCCACTGCTCCTCTGCCACATCTGCACACTGCAACACAAAGTGAGGACAAAATTGAAAATCACATTCCATTAAATTTAAGAGTCTGTTTTAATTTGAGTATTTTGTGTCAGTTTATAGGAAGCACACAGAAGAAGTGTGGATTGAGACTGTTTTTTGATCAAATAATCATTTCCCAACCTTTTTTTCAATCAACAATGCCGAACATCCTCTGGTTACAGCTTCTCAAATGTGAGGATTAATCTGTTTTTACTATTTGATATCACCATCTCTATTTCTTTGGGTTTTGGACCATCACTGTTGAACAACTTAACTGGACTGAACTGTTGAACTGTACAGTGTATTATTTTATTACACCTTGTAGACTTGATTATTCATGGGAAAAATATATATAATATATAAATCCAGTACAAGTATGTCAGAAGCGATCATGTTAAAGGACGAGTGTGTAAAATTTAGTGGCATCTAGTGGTGAGGTTGCAGATTGCAATTCCTTGCCCTCAGTCCTCCTCCTCCAGGCATGTGTCTGGTTTGTCCATTCTGGGCCACTGTAGAAACATGGCAGTGCAAAATGGCGGGATCCGTGGAAGAGGACCCCTATGTAGATATAAAGGGCTTATTCTAAGCTAATATAAACACAATGATTCTTATTATCAGGTGATACACACCAATTAGACATACTTATGAATATTATATTCCATTTCTCCCAAGTCTGTTTCACTAGATTTTCTCAAAGTGGTTTTGGATTCAACTTTAGACGAAGAAAGAAAATTCCGAACATGTGGTAATATGCAGGTTTTCACTCTTTCAGGTCACATTAAACGGTGTCTGATAGCGATGTACAATGTGCCCTTTAGCATCTGTGTATGAGACAAACCTGGCTTTAAACTAACTCCAATGTAAACCGATCCGTCGCAACATTAGACGCTCACAGCAAATGCTCTGTCCATTCATTCACTCCAATATTGACCCTCCTGCAGCGCTATACAACACATCAGTCCTGCGGCCCAGAAGTATTTTCCTCACTGTCAGTTCCCATATTAAGGTTTTCTTTAACATTTCACAAAAACACAACAGTGTCCTTGATGACTGAACAATAAAAACACACTCTAACATTGCCACAGATGGGTTTATTTTGCAGTTAAATGAAAGCCTTATTCAGACACTATGGGGAACCTTGTACATCGGTATCTGAGGCCAATAGACATGACAAAGCTGTACTGTTTGGCGAATTGGGAATGAGAACAGGTTGGAATAGTGAAGAACTGAACTTGTTGTCAGCTTTGTGTTCAGCTCTGTATTGTGTTGAACAGTGATGTAACTGGCTGACTGGCCATGTGTCCCCCCCTTTGGCATCCTTCAGTTGCTGCCTCAGGGTTGCAGAGGTATCCAAAACTTGCAAGTCTGCCATCTTCTAGTCTTTCACTGCCAAATGGAAAAGCATACTGGTACCATTACCAAACTGTCTTTTTGAAACAGTGACAGACAAAATGCTGCCACATTCTCACCAGTTCCTCTCTTGCTCTGCTTCCTCATGATGAATAACTGAGAGATTAACAGCAGCTACTGACACATTTTCAGTCAGTAAATTAGGTAAACATACAATTTTAATAAAACTGTTGTGAGAATGGAAACAGGTGAAAACATGAGGAACCAGTAAATTATCCAGTGTTTTTTTAATATTGTAATCCTTGCCAACAGGAGATTTAACAGAATAATTGGTGCTACATTCCTTCTCTAGTTTCTGCACACAGTCTACATAGTTGGATAAGTGCTTTACACTGCTATATGAGCGCTTCTTCTCCTTTAGAAAAAGCCATTTGCTGCTGTTAACATTCTTGTACAGCATGAAAAACAGCTTGTGAAGAATGAGATAATCCATCATGGTAAACAAGAAGAAAGCATAATGTTCTTCTGCTCAGTATCAATCACCTGACACCCACATAAAGAAATGGAAGCAGGTAATTTCAAGCAAGGTTTGAAATCTAATTGCATATACCACAAACTGCTTGGGGGAATAGTAAACTATACATAGACAGAAGTTGTTTATTTTTTTATAATCTATTTATTTACAGTGTCCTGCTTTTCTTTCTCTGTAACACTCTGAGAAGTCTCACATAAATGAGAAGTTATTATTATAAATGGGGTGGTACTCCAGCCTCAGAAGACACTGTTTTCTCCTCTAATAAAAGATCAAACCGCAATTTTTGTCCCTTCACAGAGAAATCTGTCTTGTGTCCGTTGTCTTAAAGAGCTATTATAGTCTCACAAATCATAAAAATGGTCTTGCACCAAATGCAATACACAAACACGCACTCACATGCTGTATATAAGGTTGCCAAGTTCAGTAGTAGCAATATTGTGCACTGCCTCGTGGAATTGAACACGCGCATAGTGCAAGGTTACATGACATAATGTACAAACAATTTCAGACATCCACTTCATCAAAATGCCACATTTCTGCCTCACAATGGGAGATACATCGCCAGAGTCCAGACCTTTGAATCCACCCACTCCACCAAGTCATTTTGACCGTAATGAGTCACAATTCTGCCCGATATCAGGTAAGGAGATACACTGTTAGCAAGTGAGAGCAATGTCACGTTTGACTTATGTGTTTTGTTCACATGAATACTTGCGCAGCTTTTGTTCGGAAGGAGAAACCTGGAATTCATCACTGGGCTGTATGTACTGTACAACTGACAATAGGTATTCACTTGTATAACTTTTATTTATTTTGACCATTTTTAATGATTTTTATAATATTAATTATGTCCTCAATAATATTTCTGGGTATGTGAGTTTAATGACATCATGACAAGTTTTAATTACATGCATATTACATATATATTTGTAAGGCAGATTCAAATATTTGTAATATAAAATGTCTGTTTCTTGGCCCAAAAAAAAAAAAAGAAGTAAAATAAGATTTGTATTCCACTACCATCACAAACATGGCAGACAACATTTAAGGCATAATTATAGGCAGATCTTTTTCTCAATACTCGCATTTGTTTTTTTCAAATTGTTGTCTCGTTAAAACTTTCTTAGGTGGACGAGGTACTTTTAGGGGAATTTGAAGTCATTTGGAGTAAATGTATTCAAAAACGTTTATCTCATACACTTTCATTCTAAAGTATCTGGGTAGTTACACATGACTCTAGTATTTCAATATTATCAAATCATAACAGCAACTGAGCTTACATGTCAGCAGATACATCACCATACACACTGAGTAAACTCCATCCACCAATGAAGAACATGTGAAATAGTGGAAAGCTCTAGAAAAAGCATGTTTGGATTGTTTTTGCGAATACAGTTTCTATAGCTAAGTGAAAAACTTAAATAAAAGAGGGGGAACAATGTTATTCATCCTAATTGAAAACACACACAACAAGTCTGCTGCACTTCCAACATCATGCATGCCACTGATCATGCATTAAAAAAAGACAAAAAGAAGCCACTGCCATGCATATATTTTAAACTGCACATTTTAAAATATGTGGCAGAGAAATGTAATTGGTTGGGTTAAACCTACAGAGGGAATGAAATATAGAGTGATGGGGGGCAGAGGTACACTGAGATGAACAAGCAGAATAAATTGAAAACAGAACAAAATATAACCAAATACAAAATGAAAGAAAATAATGTGTGCTGAGTGAAATGATAGGAACATATGAGCCCAAACAAAGGACACCCCTAAGACCTTAATTCCACAAGAAAAGATGGATAAGGGTTATTGATTCATATGCGTCTTTCATCTGCAATCAGATACTGTACAAATTGCCTTTTGTCGATCCGTAATTATATAGGTGAATGATTTCCTGGCAAAGCCCTGCTACAGATAAAATGTGCTTTTTTGCTGATGCCCGGGTCGGCCATGCGAGGCAGAAAGAAAGCAAGCTGACTGAGAAGAGGTGGGGGGGTTCTATCCCAGGAGTGTGAATATTGCCTTAATAACAAATCTCTATGAGTTCAACGGGACAGCGTTACGCTTGTCGTAAACACATTTCCATCTCAATCAGCATGACCTCGGGCCTCGGACTTTATCCACAGCTCGGGAATACTAAAATAGATCTGTTGTGGTACGAGAGTGCGGCTCCGACGACTGTCAGTGACACACATATGGATTTGGATGTGATCGTCCTTGTGGAGAGAAAAAAACATACCGGATATTCTTTACTTTAAACCTTGGTACAGCAGAAGACAGAACATCACAAACTGTGTTCAGTGTGCAATATACGTTCCTACAAGACTGTACTTGACTGATGCTTTTTGCTCCTGGAAAGCTAAAAATGCTCCTCCTCTCCCACTGAGGCTCATCTGAAATCCTAACACTGCCCTGCTGTGGGCCTCTGCTCCTTGAATACATTTTTTGCAAGTCTGTAATGAATGCATCAGCAGATGAAAAAGGAAATGGCACAGGCGATAGTTCTTGTCTTATCTGCTCTGTTTGCTGCCACCTCCATTCCAGGTGATTTACTTATTGCCATGGCAACACTGAAATATTCCAATTTGAGTGTTCAAATACTCAATGCAGGTCACAAACCTAACGATACTTTAGATGTCTTGAGAAATTAGCAGTGCATCCATGAGAGACCAGCCTTGTGACCCCACATAGATTTTTGCTTTTTACACTGATTAGAGAAGACTACTCTGACATTGCAGTGAACTGCTTTATGAGAAGAACTTGAATAAATCATTTGTTTGTCACTTGAAATTACTTCCATTAGAAATAACTTGCAGGACAAGACAATACTAAATGATAATTCTAGTTTATGAAAACATGATTTATTTTTTTGTGTGGGTTTGGCCAGTTATTTTAACATTAAACTCACCCAAGTACTCGCTTAGATTATGGAAAGCTGTGACATTGCTTAACACATACAGTAGTTACACCTCTAATGTGCTGACCTTCCATAAATTGCCAAATTATATTATGCTACATTACTGAAAACAGCTGTGAAGGTGTGCCGGACGTTTAAACATGTGCTGGGGAAGGTGCTCTGACACTGTAGCTGGTGACAGTATCAGCTTCTCTCCATTAGGCCCAATTAAGCTACAGAGACACTTTATTTAAAAGTAGCAATTAACATTCTACATTACAAGCTACTCAAAAAAGACATTTAAGTTACTTAAAATTAAGACTTCTTGTTATGTAATGTAATAAACAAATGAATTTTGTCTGAGACTCCATTCTGCATCGTATTTATATTTTACAGATATATGACTGACATTACACAGTTAACAAAAACACTTAAGATAGAGTTTATATTCTCTTCTGCACATTATCTCTTTCTTTCTCTCTATAGGTCCAATGCCCCAATTGAGCATGCTCACTAGAGACTTCCACTAGCTAAGCTGGGTAACTTTAGCCCTCCAGCAATTTTGAATGAGGATAAAACAATTCAATCATGCAGCTCTTCTAGACTTTCCAAATGTAATAGAAACAAATTGATCACATTCTGATTTGATGATGATGATGATTTGAAAATGATTCTGATCATTTTCTGGGGTTCGTGGCACTTGTGACCGATTTACAACTACGTATTTTCCCATGATTGTTTCAAAGGGGAAAATAAAATGCCACATTGTAGCGTTGGCTGAGCTACTAAGCTTCAGATGAGTTTAACAAATTTGAAAAGAAAATGAACTTGAACTATAAAATTGTTCATCATAGTTTACAACTTTCTGGTTCAGTTGTTCAAACAGTTTTTCTGTCTGATGATGAAGTGTTGATGCCCACTTTAGTTATTTTTAAAAAAAAATCTCCAAATGAAGGCTAAACTGCTCATTTTTTGTTGCCCTATTGAACTTCATTTGAGTGAGTTGCCATGTTTCAAGATTGCAGCCTTTACTTTGGTGAATATAAAAATAAGTGATGGCCAGTAATGGAAAAACAACCAACAATATATTTGACGGGACATTACTCATGTCCAGAAGTATAGCTGCAAAAATGAAAGTGACCGTTTTGCACTTTTCTCTTCAATCAGTCTTTTTCACATTCAGTTCATACTGTCATACTGGTTTCATCCCAGAGTATATATGAACAGAGTTAATGAAGGCTTAGCGAAAGCAGCATGAGCTCTTAAACCCTCCTACTAAGAGACGCCTGGCTCCCTCTTCACCGTCCCACTCCAGAGGTTTGACAGAAACATGCTAATTTTAAGATGCAGTCTGGATTTCCGGATGGGCAACTTCATTCATCTCTGTGTGAGAGGGAGAGAGAGATATCATCTAACTACCCTGCAGGCAAAATAAAAACCCAGTGGGGGTTTGGAAGTCAAGACACTTTACATGCAAATTACTTCATACTTTCAGGAGCACTCTATAGTATAATGAAAGGAAACAGCACAATTTTAAAAATATATTTTTAAGTGAGCCGCTGGGTGATTTTGTGCACCATTTAATGTACAGCTGTGTGTGTACTGTCTTCCTTGTTTGTGCCTTGGATTCATTTTCCCAGGGTGAAACAAGGCCAGTGATAAGAGTGCAAGAAAGAATTGTGGCTCCGCTGTCTCACAATTCCTCCATCGCAGTGGGACAGACACCCAGCTCCACCGCAGCAGACACATCTTCAGATATTAAAAGATTATGCCGGTCAGAGGTTACAAAGGCTGTGACAAGTAACTGAGACATGAACAAAAATCAGAGCCGGGATATATCTCATAGTTTCCCGCAGCGTCCCTTTATCTCATTCCTGTGGGAGACCGTGTTTCGAAGCGTCAGTCAGGGTTCAGCAAGTCTATTCTGCTTGTGTGTGTTTGGTTTTAGCAGCTCACATAGGCTGTGTGAACAGTCAGAATGTTGTCTGAACTCTGCAGTGTGTCTTCCTTTAGTTTGTCCTGCTAAGTATGCCACAATTTCTAGCAAATGACAGCAAAGAAAGGCCTGAAAGTGAGAGTTTGAGTTCTCTAACAAGAGAGCTGGTCATTAGGAGTAGGAAAATAATCTCAGCCAGTTGTATAAAATGGCCATAAAATGCAGGGAATTATGGCATACACATACCTACATACTGTTCTGGTCCAATTTGTACATTTGAGAACTGTAAAAACACCTTATACATGTTTCTTTTAGTTGGACTTTTCCTAATGGAAATAAAATGCATAATTTGTTCATGTTTGTGCAGCTGATATATATTTTTATATATGCAAATGTATAAGTTTGACCTGTGTTTATTAAGGGAATTCAAAAATCGGCATTAAAACATGTTGTATTCATCATATTCCATAAAATGTTCTCCTGGACCATGAAATAGTGGTTTTTCCTCATTAAAAGGTGGGTAAATAGCTGCTCTACGCCTTAGTATGTTGTATGAGTCACCCCAACCAGACCCTGTAGTCCCACAGCTTTATGGAGCGTTTTCGCATCTTTTAGTGGATTGTTTTGGTTTGGTTTACAGCCTGAAGCTTTACTGTGTTAGCTAACTCTCTCCATTGCCGTCAGTGTAGTTAATAGCCACCTAAGAAAGCAAAAAAAAACACTGTACGCCATCTGTCCAGCACCAAACGCAGACAAAATTAGCAACTAGCTAGTAAACATAGTGGAGAACATATTTTCTTCAGGAGTGGGTGGAGACCAAAAACAGAAAAGGTGAGTGAAAATTGGACTTCAGCAGGTTGTTAGAACAACAATAGATGCCATTTTTGCCCTGGATTTGTAAAAAGGAAGTTGTTTGCTTATGTGTAAAACATTTTCTATAACGTCCATGTTTTCACATTTTTCTGCTGCCCCCAAGTGGCAAAAAACCCTCAAGTATTACTGCTTTAAGTTGAGTTCTTGTAATGCATAGTATGTGTCTGAATAGAAACAAATTTGAAGATTGTTTCAGTCGCCTTACCGAGTTCAAAATGCAGTAGCATGGACAGCAACATAAATTCAACCTCAATCAGGTTAGCTGAAGGGCTGACAGCTTTCAAACACATCTATTATTTCCATACAGTGTCTGTCTGTCCAACAGAGTTGAGAGTTAACTTGTCACATTCAGCAGTTTTCTCACTTTTACTGTTTTCTATTAGATGCCTATAAAATTCACAAGCTGTCCAGGCCTGTTGTAATAGTCATGTCTCACTTTCTACACTTTTGGAAAAATACTTACAATAGCACACAGCCTGTAATAATTTTATGTGAATTTCAATGCCTTGACCTGAATGAATTGGAGAAGAGGGTTAGGGTTTGTATTTATCTTTTTCTGTGACTGCCTCCTTGACTACCTCCGATTTTGGTCGTAGCCTGAAAGATGTTTTTTGCTTCTTACTTTGTCAACCTTTTCCCTCTTCATTTTTGTATCCATAAACCTCTGCAGTGATATAGTACAGCTAATTTTTTGAGGTCTGAAATACTGCCACTGCAAGTTTCTTTTTTTTTTTTCTCTCGTCTTGGTAATCTCAAAATTCTTGTTTTAACTCTTGGGTGCTATATGATTTGGATGTCATTTATTCTAATGTCGAAATCCCACAAATGCAAACAGGTGGTATTCAACAGGTTTAGGTTAAGTCTATGAACATGTGCTTGCTAAGCCCCATTACATGTTTGTGGCTGCTCCAGGCAGTTATCAAACTCTGACTCAGAAGCTGACTGAGCTACCAGCAGCACTACTCACAACTGAGAAACATAATAACTAAAAAGAGACAGCAAACAGAAAAAACAAAATACTAAATAGAATGGATCCATTCAAGTGTAACTGGACACACAGAATCTTTCAGAAGCTTGTATGCCTCTGATTATACAGCTATGTAAATTAGTTTTTTGGCATGGAAAACAGCATTTGCATTTTTAATTTGCTACAGATTCAACAATCTGTGGTGACGGAAGAGGCACAGACGCAGAGACGCAACTGTGGTTAAGAGTCTTCACTCTGGAGTAATGAGGAAGGCTCGAGGCCTGCGATTGAATTCACAATTAATCCCGCAGCACATAAAGAGTGGGCTAAACAAGAAAATGACTAATACAAATATATGATATGATAGTGCCCGATACTTATGGTTTCAAACTGAAAAAGCAAGAGACAAGACAGACTGATGTTACATCAATAATTAGATGAAATCATACAGGATGGAAAGAGAAATATCCAAAAATGGATATGACAAAACAAAATAGTTATAGCAAAATGACAATCAGTGAAGTACCTGAAGCTTCATAAAGCACAGCAGACTTTGATTTGTCCAAGTATACTTTCACTTCAGGAGTTAATTAGATCTTCCTCCATCAGGATTCGTGTCTTGGCAGCAAAAAGTCATCACTCTGCTATGGCCAAAATTAAGCAATATAATATCTGAATGAGAAATCTGGACATTAGTAAAAAAAAAAAAAAAAAAAAAAAAAAAATTGATAAATTAAAATACAGCCCATCTGTGACTAAAACTGTCCAATAAAGGAGCCGCTAAAGGCCCTGTTTAGAACTAAAGAGCCAAAACTACACCAAAGTGAACCTTTCTGGTCTGGACTAAAGATGAACAGCGTGTGTGATTGTGCCCTCAATGCTCAGATGGGAAACGGCTCCTGATGCGGTGCACCCTGCTCTGTGCGGTTCACATGGCAACAAGACCCTCCAACCTCGAGAGGTCGGCCACACGGGAATTCTGGGAAGCTGGGCTGTCAGATCCGGCAGCCACTCAGGCGTAGTGTATGAGGTAGTGAGGGAAAAGAACAACACACACACACACATACACACACACACATTCACTCAAATTCCCAAAATCCATCAGCGTTACTCCCCATCCCACATCACTGTTACACCAATCTGTGCTTGATTCCAGAGCTCCAGAGCTCTCCTCCTCCTCCTGGCAGCCATCTCAGTGTTTCACTCGGGTTAAACTGATATTCTCAGGGGCGAGGGCCCAAACTGGCAGGTGGGAGCCAGGGTTTCAAGGGATGCAATTAATCTCGATCAAAATTCCCCTTTTAGGTGTGATTAGAAACGAGCTGGGCTTGAGAGAGGCAGAGTGTTCCAGCAGCGGGACGCGGGGTGAGCCGTACACTGAGACCGGGGATAATTTGTCTCACTAACGAGGATGTAATATTGATCAGGATGCAGACTGAGATCATACAGCACCTTGGTAGCATTTTCTCCCTCATATTGATTTCAATTATTGGGCCAGGTCACAGCTTCAAATAGACAGATAATCTTGATTTGGTTTAATAGTTTCGGCCTAGGTATGAAGTATAGATATTCAATAAACATGTTTATGATTATGAAATAAATAATCATAGGAATAGGTTGTGAAAATATATATACATGAAGAATACATTGTGTAATATGAGAAATAACTCAAATGTATTGAAACTTAACTATTGAACAATTTTATATAATTCATCACATTTAATTTCATGAAGTCACTGCTCATGACACTGATGTTATCAACAGCCACCTTGATTTTAAAAAACAAAAACAATTTTACCATAGTGAGTTTATTCCAGTGTGTTTTTTCCAGTTTGACTTAAAATAATTGGCAATGCTGATTTCTAAATGAGGCAGTTAGCTGCTGCATTAATAATGGGCTGTTTGGAGCACCTTGGTAGCTGAGTGGGTAAGGCGCATGCCACATAAAAGCAGCGTCCCTGGTTGAGAAGGGACCTTTGCCGCAGGTCATTCCCCTCTCTAAACAGGCTATAAAATAACATGTTATTTCTACTTTAACGTTGAGTGATAATCCAAGTTCACTAGCCAAGCCTAGCCTAGCTAATTAGCTGGCTATGTAGTTAACATGTGCTGCCTTGTTGAGCTAATCAGAAAAAGAGATTAGTTACTGTCTTTGTGTTTCTTTACAGCATCACCCTCTATTTGGTTGATTTTTAATTTCTTCAGCGTTGTTTTTACTCTTGCTAGCAGAAGCTAACGGGCTAAATTCAGTGGCAGTTGGGTTATTGTTAGGGGAAGGTGACGAGGCGGTAACTCCTGACAATAACCCTGTCATGACATTATGAAATAAAGTGTGTCATTTAATGCCATCATTAAATACAAATAAATATGAAATACAACATTTTGAAATAAAAAGAAACTCCAACTTAAGTACTGAAAATACATATGAATAAATAACATTATTACACTTTTATAATATAATAATTAATCATTCTAATTTGTACTCTTTTTCTACTACTTATTCATAGTCTCATATATTTAATAATTAAGTTAATATTGGACACTTTGGGTCTCGATATAGAAGTAAATGTCTTCAGGCATCTTAAGTCTCAAGGAAATATACTTTAGTGACAGTATAAAATGATCACATTCATAAACCACACAACTACTTGTATTTGGTTTTATTGTTTAAAGCTTGTGCGTCATGTTTTGTTTGTGCTTATGTTCTGGTAGTCTTTTCTTCATGCTGGATACCATCACTCTTGCCACTGCAGCAGCCCAATTCCCCCACAGGGATCAATACATTTTCATAGGATCTCATGTTATGTTTGGATATTTGACTCAAAACCAAACGCTGAGCAGAACCAGGAAGAAGAAGCTTGAGTCGCAGCGCCTTCATCACTCTGAATTCAGCAGCTTCCTCTGTGATAAAGAGCCTTGATCCTTCTGAGCTGAACCTTCCGCGTCGACTCACACTGAAGTCGTGCCATCAGTGCTCGGCTTTGATCACCATGTCAACAGATATATCTCTCACTGGCAAAAGGCAATGGTAGGAGAGTAAGAGCGACACGGGGATCTGAAGCTGGTATTTTCATCAATTAATAGGGCGTTCTACATCATTAGTCTGGGTGAACGTTAATAAAGCAAAGTGTTTGAGTGAGCCACAAGAGGTTATTTAAATGCAAAAGAGCCCAGGAGCCTTTAGCAATCCATCTCATAAACCTCACTGTGGACTAAATGTTTGATTCATAATCTCTTGGTTATGACTTTGCTGTCAGAATAGGTGTCAGAGTCAGATTTCATCCTAACCGTGTTCACATTACTCTGCAGGGCCTTCCAGGTGAAATGTAATGACAAAAACCCATAAAGAGCCATTATGCTTCTAATAGAATAATTCAATCTGAAATCACATTATTTAAGGAATGACTGAAGGTGCATCCACAACCAGATGGTTCTAAACCAATTACTTGAATCAGGACTGGTTTCCTTGTTTAGTTGGGTGGATGACACTGGTTGACTCAAATGGTAGTAGTACACATAGTTTCTCTCCTTCACTTTCATTTCATGGCATACTGCCTCTACCCATTAGTGATTCACTGATCAATATCTGACCTTAATTAAAATGATTTTGGATACCACATTGACAGTAATATTCCATTCAAAATCTAAGGCAGGCACATTCCTGCCTATCATAAGATACCTTTTGTTTCATATGTTGCCATTTATATCTCCCTGAGTCGGTATAAAAAGCTCCTTAGGTAGAAAAAAAACAACGATTCTTATTTGCATGGGATTATACACTAATTAAAACATACATATGAATAATATATCCCATTTCTGCCGAGTCCATTCTGCTAGATGCCACTAAATTCTACACACTGCACCTTTAACACCAGTGAAAATTAGATAATACAGGTCTGATTAAGAATGATTTATGAGAAAGGAACATTTTTGCATATACTGTCACTACATCTTAACTGTGTCTGCTTGGCTTTACCTCATACTGTATATTAGATCATCAATCATCTGTCATAATATTGGTTTATTGTATTTTTTTTAAAAACCCAACAATTCCACAAATAAAAGTTTGGATTACCTTAATAACAGACATTTTATTGTGTAAATGCACAATAACATGCTGATAGGGGAAGTCTGAAGAAGTCTGTTACCATCTCTTTGATAATATTAATATGGGGGTATTCAAGATTTTATAGTATTTGATCCAAATCATTAACGGTGTATATCTTTTTACATTGTTCTGGTTTCTTTGTTACTTACTTAAAATAATACAGTATAGATACACACTGCTACTTTAAGCATTAAAAATCACAAAGTGATGAAATAAAGAAGAAAAGTGAACTACTGTAAGGATTGCTTGTCAAATCTGATCATGCATTTCTGGAAGTCTGCAGTACGCTTGCTTTGCAATTTGAGTTCTTTGTGACATCATATCGTATGAAAGACATTTTACTGGTTATTGACTTTGGTGGAAGTTATACATTGGAACTAATTGCTGTGCAGTTCAGCTGACTAGAGATGTGTGTGACTACTGTTGCATATGATCAGGCACACTGTCAAACATTCACACGCAATCATTTCTTATCTGGCGTTTTTCTACTGCTATGCTAAGTCACACAAACACTTCCCATCGCCATCGTCCTTTATTGAGAGCAGCTGAAGGCCTCCTCATGTGACCACCATTAACACTGGAAGTTTTTCTATCAACACGCCGTGAAATGCTGTGGAGTTCGCAAGCTGCAAGTGTCTGCTGACAGAGTGCTTCGAGAAGAGAATAATTAGGTACAGAGCTTCACTCGCACATGCCTCACAGCTTCGGCTATATTTAATTAGTAAGATGGTGGACAGTAGAGTGGTGTGCCACCCGGATGCACAGGATGTGATGCTGTCAGATCAATACCAGTGCTATTACGTTTAGGGTTAAAGACAATACTGGACACTTTCTCTATCTTGAAAGATAAATGGAGAGGTTTTCGGAGGCAGTAGCTTCTTGACGTCAAAGACTAACTGAAGTGGAAAGTCTTAAATTATGCATGTCACTGTATAGTCCTACAAACTCCATCATGTTGGATTGTAGAGATATTAATTTGCAGTGAAGCTAAAGATTCATAGTTATTCTGTCGCACCACAAGTGCTGATATTTTATGAAAACAGACAAAGGCAGAAACGATTTTCACAGGTGCTTCAAACCATGACAAAGTTTAGTGGTGCAGAAATACTGAGGAGTGAAATATCCCAAAGCTGGCTGGTTTGAATTTGCCCCTTGATGCAGAAAGGTAAAATGACATCCCACATAGATGTTTTCAGTGCTTTAAAACACAGCACACCATTTCCAGAAAGTACTGGTGTCATTAGTTTCTACATTCATATTCCAAATGCTTCACAGCCGGGCAATTACTGCTAAGCTTGACATGAAGCAAGATGAGAGAGGAAGCAGTAACTGCTGCTCACAGATTTATTTGCCAAAAAATGAGCTTTGTGCACAATGATTACAAAAAAAAAAAAAAGGAGGTAGGACCCATCTGATCGCTATCTACTCTGTGAGGCTCCTTCTGAAGCGCCAGCCTGGTGCGGGACTATCCAATACAGGTGATATGGAGATCAAATGGCCTGCCAGCCAGCCAAGGCGACCTGTGGCAGTCAGCGCCACCCCCAGCCGCCTCTTGAAAGGAGACACAATCCCGATAAATGTATTCCTGTCAACATTGCTGCGATGCCTTTTTAATACAGCCCCCATAGGATTCGGGGCAAGAACAGCCTGAGTCAAACTCCATTTCTCTGGGCTGAAAGAGAGATGTGACAAGAGCCTCACGCAGGTCAGGGACAGTCAGGGTCTGTCTGGAAGCAAGCAACCATGGAGGACGGATAAAGGCTGTTAGAAGGCTTTTTGTTTTTTTAAATATGGCTGAGTAAACCCCAACCAGCCCGAACAGAGTGGAGCTGCACCTTTCAAGCTCAAACTCCATCAGTTATTACAGCTTGATTGTTGCAAAGAAAGAATAAACTGGGCCAGTGGTTTTCAGGAACAAGCCGGCACACGTGTGGAAAGAGCAATTTAGGGAGCAGTCACACTTCCAGCACAGTTGGCTTACTTTGGTCTGAACCAGAGTGGAGAAGTTGACTTTGTTGCATTCTGGGTTATTGTGCAAATGTCAAATACATAGCTGGAACAACCTGTAAAATCCCGTTTGAGTGCGGCCCGAGGATGCCGTCATTGCATAAGCAGCGCATTATTTAGACAGTTGGTTGAACATTCAAAAACTATTTCCATTTCATTTTGTCCTGCATGATTCTTACAGGAGTATCTTGTCATTTGCTGTGCTTTATGTGGATTACTCTGAATGTGCAGACATTTGTGGCTCAAACACGCTACAAACCATAAGTCCAAGTGTCAAACCTCATTGGCTCAGACGTTTAAAAAACTGTCCTGGAGCGCAGCTTTGCCCCGTGAAGCTGAACAGCTTTGACTTGTGGTGTTACAACTGGGAAAAACCTGTGTTGCATTGCAGCGATACGGCCAGTCAATCACAGGCTTTATTAAAACAAAAGACTGTGTGTGTCTACCGGCAGATTTTCTCACTGTAGTCATGGAAGCCCAAGAAAAATACAGGGAAAGTTAGGCATGATGAAATAAAAACAAGACAATATTTTGACTTAATACATCAAAGTCAAGATGTAAGTAATTTGTATTTTTTTCATATGTGAATAGTTTTTAATCTATTTCTTTTTTATTTCCTGGAGGAAATGAGCTTCCATCAAGTTGAATCAAGCCATGCAGTAATTTTAGCTTTATAAGCTGATGTTGTTAGACTCTCCAACCACCCAAATTCAACAGATATATTCTATTTGTGACGCTTACAACATTAAAAAACATACATTTTAAAACTTAAGAGAAACAGTGTCCCTGTTATTTTGGATTATATGGAGCACTTAAAAGCTAGCTGCTCTGGATAGGAAAATATCCAGTGTGCACCAGAATCTCTTGGGAGAATTCTTTTTTCTAGCTCCTGTCCCTTTTGAGAGTCCCTTTGAACTCTCTGCAGTTTTCTTGCAATAGAAACTATTTCGGACTGTGGATTATCTTGAGTAACATGGACGTGACTTCTGGAAAGTTAAGCTTTTTTTAATATAATGTTTCAATGTTGTGAACACAACAAACAAAAATTCCATTCACTTCCATTAAACTCTTTGTTTGGAAATCCTAGAAGCATATATATCTCAAAACCTGGCCAACAACAATAAAACCAGGTAGTCATATTTTATTCTAGCCTTACTCTATAGTGTGTCTACCAATTGCTGTTATTTTCCCATTTCCAATAAAAAAAAAAACAATCCAGTAATTGTGCACTCTAGTGTGACTAAACGTATGCTGTTGCCTTGTACTGGCACAAGACATTCACTCTAATCCAGGCAACATCGCTCTATCGAGACATAAAAACAGGAATCAGGAGTTCATTTTCATTTTTCCTGACTGCCAGAGACGATTCACCGTTCAAGCTAAAATAAGAGTTAAATTGCTCTTCATAAACACACATCACCCGCTGGCTGTGAATGCAGCCTCACCGCATGCACCGCATCCTGAGCTGCTGTCTCATCCTTTCAAATGATGGGATGCTGAAGTGGAAAAAAAAATCCTCATCCTTCAAGAAGCCTTGTGGAGGTCCTTCACCTATTGGATGATAATCGAATGTTCTCGACGTCATGCCCTTACATTACGGCTGCCCGGCTTTCATGATGGGCCATCCATTGATTTTATGTCAGGGAGGAAACAATAAGAAATTGATTATGAAAGCTCCTCAGACCTTTTTAAGTTCTGCTAATTGTATGCGTTGCTGTACAGGGCTGTAAGCCAGTCTAAGTGACCGGTTGGGGGTAGTATGTGAAGCAAAGGGTTTGTTAAGATTTGTGTGGGTTAATGATGCAGACAGAACATGAGGCGACTTGCAACTGCTGGTTCCCTCCTTTATCCCCCTCTGCTCTCTGTCCTCATCTGGCCGTGTTATGCTCTCAACATTTATCGACATCTGAAAGGTTACTTTTGAGCGCTGAATATTGAGGCTTGCAGACACACTAAAAAGGGAAAGCAACGAGTAAGGAAGGAAGGATGGAAGGAAACAAGACTTCCCGTCATATTTACTTGTCTGGGTGAGAAGGTCACGCTTTTTTATTGCTCACTTGCTCCCAGGAAACATATGCACATAATATAATAATAATAATATAATAACATATATACACATGCACTAGACTCTAGTGATTCAGGATTCCTCCCTGATCACACCTACAGAAAAACAGCCTCAAGAATCTACACCAGCATGTTATTTTATATATAAGTTTTTTAAATTTAATTAATTATTCAGTAAAAAAGACAGTAATGAATAGTTTGGTGGGCCCCAAAAATGTAATATAACTTCATTAGGTCTTAATGGAAAGTTTCAGTGATTGCTGTTATTTCAGAGGATTAAATTCTGTTGAAGATGCTTTTAGGTTTTAGGTATAAATTGGTGCAATTTAAAAATATTGGATTTGTTCCTGTTGATTTTTTTTATTTATTATCCCTTTGATTTATTTAATATAGCAGGTAACTTTTCTCTGTAGTTTGTTGCTCTGTATTGATCAAACCAATTGGTTGTTTACTCATTGTCTTCTTGCTTTCATTTATTTCCATGAAATTGAAATATCCCTAATATCTGTGTCTTGGTCTTGTATTATATGTGTATTATAAGGTATCATGATAATAGTGAAAATGAACACAACTTGAAGATATTTTTCAGACATACTGTACACAATAGTTCATCAGCGTTTTTTAAAAAAATGACGTATTATCCGACCTCTAACTTCCATACATACACACACACACACACACGCACCATCCACAACTTTTGCATTAGGTGCTTTCCGGCGTGTTTGCTCTGTCTAAGATCAAAGTAGACTGGAGGTGCAGCAGCAGAGTCAGTGGAGATTACAGTGGACTGTCGGGTTTGGTCCACTGCCAGCGGGCTACTTTGAAACAGCCGAGCAGTGGCAGTTTACTGTTTCTTTATGGTAAATCACTGACAGTCTTTATCAATAATCACATCTATTAGATTTCTGGGAAAATCTTGTGTCTAGCCCTTCAATCATTCTGCACGTGTGTGTGTGTGTGGGTGCGCACTTCACTGCATACCTGAAGTCCATCATGAATTAAAATGAGACATTAAAGAGGGAAAAATCCTCCATCATGTACTGTTATGTTTTCAGTTTGTGGGGTGGATTATGGACATTAAATGATCAGTACAGGGCAACTTACTTGAAAACTTACAAAAAGACACTTACTGGACGAGAAGTTTGACTGAAAGCAAAGACAAAACTGACATCAACCCTCCATCAATCTTCCTAAAACAGCAAACAAGCCAACAAAGAAGAAACAGCAGTATTGGGTTTAGTAGCTAATGCATTTACTAAATTTCCAATGCTAAAGTAACCACACTACTCTTCTGCCCAACACTGAAAATGTTACTTTATCTGACACAGTAAGATTGAGGTTCTGACATTTCAAAAGTGACTCAGGTGATTAAATTGCCATCTCATTTAAAGGTGTCTGAATTTACTGGTGTCAGTGGCGTTCAATTCATTCAAGGATTTTAATGGTTAAGTGTTTGAATTCATTTTTTTGTGAACTAAATTCCCTTTCCATCTGCATGTTTTGGTTTTATTTTAGTTACACCCCCTGCACACAGAAGCTCAATAATGAGCACAAGTCCAGCCAGCTTTTGGCTATTCATACCAGACTCTGAGTCATGGACAAACACTTGGCACTGCCTGTTCACACAAGAGCTGAGAGTCCACACTACTAAACCAGTGTATACAAGGCCTTGTACTGTACAGTCCTCATTTTAAGAAGAAACTAAAATCTGGCTGGTGCTTGAAATTCTGCTTGAATTTCTAGATGGTGGATGCAACAGGCGAGTGTTATTTTATTATATTTAGAATATCTTTCCTTCACTCTATCCTGTAATGAAAAACTAAATGTTTAACCATCTTTGTGATTAAGGGTTAGGTTTAGGGTTAGAGTGTAATTTATGCCTGAAACAACTCACAACTCATGAACCAGTGTGGCCAAAAACAAATTAATGCAGATTGTCCTCACAAGAAAAATGACAGGATAGGTCTAAAAAATGGCCTTTGCTGCAGTAGGCCACTGTTCACCTACCGCTTCCAATTAACTATATTTCACCAGTGTTTACACCATGAGCCACTGCAGTTCAGGTGTCCAAACCCTAACCAAGTGGTTTTTAAGGTCTAAACCTAACCAGACCTTAAAAACAG